>NW_006922222.1:1181697-1196778 GCF_000298275.1 Orycteropus afer afer | reverse complement strand
AGACTTCGTCTCACCTATTTTGGTCATGTTGTCAGAAGGGACCATTCCCTGGAGAAGGATGTCATGCTTGGTAGGGTGGAGGGTCAAGGAAAGAGGGGGAGGCCTTCAACTAGATGGATTGACACGGTGGCTGCAATGATGGGCTCAAGTATAGCAGGGACTGTGGGGCTGGCACGGGATCGGGCAGTGTTTCATTCTGCTGTGCATGGGGTTGCTATGAGTTGGAAATGACTCGACGGCACTTAATAACAACATGGAGCTATGATATCTGTGGTGTGAATGGCGCCCCATAGGGTTATGTAATCCACAACCTGCACAACCACATCTGGTGGCTCTGCCTAGCCTCCACCCACTTGAATCTGATTTAAGCCATCTCAGAGTGACAGCAAGGATGCTACATGAGCTGGCCCCTTCTTTTGTGCTCTTTTCATTAGTCCTTCCTTCTAGTTGAAGTTCAATGAGTATTCCTGAGCTCCTGCTATGTGAGCAATCTATTCCCATCTACTTTCTTTAGTTTACTGATACTATCCCTGCAAAGTAGTTGTACTCTTTATTTCAGCTACAATTTACAGAATAACAACTTAAAGTAGAATGTATTGTGGGGGTATGATATTATTTTCTATAACAAGAAGCTCAGAAATAAGGCAGCCCCAAGACTAATTTAGTAGAACAACAATGTAATCAAGGATCCAGATCCTCAGCTTTCACTGAGGCCAGTGCACCATGCGGTCCTCTACATTTGTGGTATAGCTGGGCATGAGAAAGGTGGTCATTGCGTTGCTCAGAGTTTCTCCACCAGCCCTTTCCATGGGAAACAGTACTGAATTGGGGGGAGACACAGGGTCACAGGCAACCAGGCCCATTTGCTCGTTTTCTGTTTTTCCTTGCCCATTCATCTTGGTTTACCCAGGACAGTCTCCCTTTACTTCTGTTGTCACATCTTGACTATTAATAGTATCCTCTTTTACCTTAAAAATTGTCCCACTAGACATCAAACTCAATTGGCATAATATGCGGCGCAAAAACATTGCTCTACATCCTACTTTAATGAGTAGCAAATGAGGCCTTAAAGGCTTGTGAGTGGCCATCCAAGATGTAACTGTTGGTCTCTCATTCAGAGTAAAGAAGAATGGAGAAAATCAAAGATACATGGAAATGATTAGTCCAAGGGACCAGCGCACCCTGGGATCCTCAACCTACATGACCCTGAGACCAGAACCAGATAGTGTCTGCCCTCCACTGCCACCCACTTGGAAAGGGATCAAAATTGGAGATCCTGGATACCGTGTGAGAAAAATGTAGACTAAAACTCAATATCACACACACACACAAAAAAAACCAGGTTTATTGGTTTGATGGAGACTGGGGAAATCCTCAAGACTATGGTCTTTAGTCACCCTGTGGGCCTGGAAGTAAACTCATTCCTTTGGCTTTAGTTCCAGCCAAACAATCGACAGGCCTACAAGGTGAACAATTACACCAGGTAGGCAAACTCCTTAGAGCAATCAACCATGGGAGACCAGAAAGGCAGTATTTGTACAGGGAGATAGCTCAGACGGCAGGAATGCATAGGAAAGAAGGACGCAGGAAAAAGGTAACCATAAGGAGGAAGTAGGAAGAGAGCTGTTACATTGTGGGGATTACAATCAATGTCATGAAACAAAATGTGTATGAGTAGTTGAATGAAAAATGAATATGCTCTGTCAACTTTCACCCAAATCACAATTTAAAAAAATGTATAAAACAAAAGAATCAAAACCAGGGAGTTGAACAAATCCTTGTACACCAATGTTCATTGTAGCATTAGTCACAATAGCCAAAAGATGGACACAGCCCAAGTGTACATCAACAGGCAAGTGGAAAAATAAAACATGTCATATCCATGCAATGGGATATTATTCAGCCATTAAAGTGAATGGAATTCTGATATATGTAACCACATGGATGAACTTTGAAAGTACTATGCTGATTAAAAAAGCCAGAGACATAAAGATAAATATATGATTCTACTTATATGAAATATCTAGAATAGGTAAATTCATTGAATCAGAAATAGATTAGAGGTTACCAGGGGCTAGAGAGAGGGGAATGGGGAGTTATTGCTTAATGGGTCTAGAGTTTTTCTTTGGGTTATGATGTTGTTGTTGTTGTTGTTTGCCATCGAGTCGGCCCCTGGAAATAGATAGTAACAATGGTTGTACAACATTGTGAACATAATTAATGTCACTGAATTGTAAACTTAAAATTCATTCAAGTGGCAAATTTTGTTACATATATTTTACTACAAGAAAAAATATGCAAAAAAAAAAAAGCGCCTCAATTTGGATGATATGGTCACTTGTCAGAGCCTGCTTTGTGATTTACCCCAGAGCGTGGAAAAGAAAAGAACTCTGGGATCTGAGCAGTTGGAGAATTAAGATGCTGGGAGGACAGAGGAAAGGCTGTGGTTCCAAGGTTATGGTCTCAGGTCCTACACACCACCCCATCACTGGAGCTTGAGCCCCGACATTCTCTAAGGGGCCTGACGTCAATCCTTCTGGTTGAGGAAAAGCTTGCTTAGCCCAGGCAGAAACCTAGTGCTCTGTAGACAAAAAGAATGAACAAATCTCATCCTTGGTGCCTCCTGAATTGTTGCACCTGCAGAGTCATGCGTGATGGAAAGATAACTCTTATTCACCAGAGACCCTGGGCAGGCTTAGAGCAACACTGTGTCTCCCACCTTGGGTGTGCCATGGCAAGCTAGACATGGCCCAAAGGGTCATCTGCCAAGTAACCTTGAGAAGATCCTCCAGGAAACCATCTGTGTTGACTTGACCAGAGTGAATGCTTTCTCCTTTTATTTGGGACCTCAGAGGTGATGAGCAACATTCTAGAAAATGTATGTTTGGGGAAACTGGCCTTTGGAACTTTGTCATGAAAAGACATAAATGTGGGCTTAGGAACGCTGATTGGCACAGTGGCTGCAATAATGGGCTCAAATATAAGATGGTACAGGACCAAGCGGTGTCTCATTATGTTGTCCATAGGGTCACTATGAGTGGGAACCAACTCGACAGCACCTAATGACAACAATAAACAGAAACACTGAGCTACCTGTTAGTAGTCAGCATGATTCAGCTTGATGTTTATCTAGGAAGAAAAATCTGACAAGGGAGTCCTAGGGACATACCACCTTTATTTCTCGTGTCTCTCTTCCCAATAACTTAACAATTTAATTAAAAAATAATGATCTTGCTTTCTAAGTTGTGTTCCCTAAGAAGGAGAGAAGAAATGATCATATGTTTCTCCGATGCCGTCTTCCCACCTCCCTTCCTGAGGCCCATTTAGGCTGAGCTGGACTCCAACAACCAGATGAATGGAGGTAAGTTGTCCTAATGTTGTATTCTTTGGTGGACCATAAAGGCAATAAAAGACAATATACCCCTCACCTTACAACTGGGTTCTGTTCAGAAGACTCTGTTGTGAGTAGATTCATGAAATGCAAATACCTCTTTTTTTTTTTTCTTTCTTTCTATCACTATTGCCTTTTATTATCAGCATTGTTATAAATTCTATCTTTGAACATCTGCAAGTGCACATCTGAGAATGATAACATCAGCAATTTACATGCTACAGCACTGTATATAGTACACTTGACTAAGGATAAGATGTATGGGAAAAAAAAAAAGGACGGTCCTAAGTGTGATCCCTTGTAACTAGAATACATTGTAAATCGGGGATGACCTATGTATAACAAATCTGTTTCTCAATCCACAAAGGCCAAGGAAAGTTAATTTAATCTCATGCTTCATTAGCTCATTTATTGTCTGGAACCACAAGCAGATGTAAGACAATCAGTGGAAAACAAATTGTGATTTTGTGCAGCGGTGGATTTAAGCTGGTCCCCACAGCTCCATCCATAGAACTCTATTTGCAATTTTTTCCACTGAGTTAGCTGTTGTTGTTAAGTGTCGTCGAGTCGTTTCCAACTCATAGCGACCCCATGCACAGCAGAACAAAACACTGCCCGATCCCTCACCAGCCCCACAATCCCTGCTACACTTGATCCCATCATCGCAGCCACCGTATCAATCCATCTCGTTGAAAGCCTCCCCCTCTTTCGTCGACCCTCCACCCTACCAGGCCTGACATCCCTCTCCAGGGAATGGTCCCTTCTGACAACATGACCAAAATAGGTGACACGAAGTCTGGCCATTCTTGCTTCCAAGGAGCATTCTGGCTGCACTTCCTCCAGGACAGATCTGTTAGTTCTTTTAGCAGTCCACGGTACTTTCAACATTCTTCGCCAGCACCACAACTCAAAAGCATCAACTCTTCTTCGGTCTTCCTTATTCATTGTCCAGCTCTCACATGCATACCAGGCGATTGGAAATATCATGGCTTGTGTCAGGCGCACCTTAGTCCTCAAGGAGATATCCTTGCTCCTCAGCACTTGAAACAGTTCCTTCGCAGTTGACTTTCCCAATGCTACACGTCGTCTAATGTCCTGACTGCTGCTTCCATTGGCATCGATTGTAGAACCAAGCAACGTGAATTCCTTGACAACCTCAATCTTCTCTCCATTTATTGTGATGCTGCTCATTGGTCCAGTTGTGAGGATTTTTGTTTTCTTTATGTTGAGATGTAATCCATACTGCAGACTGTATTCTTCAACCTTCATCAGTAGGTGCCTTAAGTCATCCTCACTTTCAGCAAGCAAAGTTGTATCGTCTGCATATCTCAGGTTGTTAATGATTCTTCCTCCAATCCTGATACCACGTTTTTCTTCATATAGTCCAGTTTCTCGGATTATTTGCTCAGCATATAGATTGAATAAGTGTGGAGAAAGAATACAACCCTGACGCACTCCCTTCTTGATTTTAAACCATGTAGTGTCCCCTTGTTCTGTTCGAACGATAGCCTCCTGGTCAAGGTACAGATTCCTCATGAGTACAATCAAGTGCTCAGGAATTCCCATTCTTCTCAATGTTATCCATAATTTGTCATGATCCACACAATCAAATGCCTTTGCATAGTCAATAAAACACAAGGAAACATCTTTCTGGTATTCCCTGCCTTGAGCCAAGATCCATCTGACAACAGCTATGATATCCCTTGTTCCACGTCCTCTTCTGAATCCAGCTTGAACCTCTGGAAGTTCTCTATCAATATACTGCTGCAAACGTTTCTGAATTATCTTCAGTAAGATCTTACTTGCATGTGATTTTAATGATATTGTTCTATAATTTCTACATTCTGTGGGATCACCTTTCTTTGGAATGGGCACAAATATGGATCTCTTCCAGTCAGTTGGCCAGGTAGCTGTCCTCCAAATCTCTTGGCATAACTGAGTGAGTGCCTCCAGTGGGGCATCTGTTTGTTGAAATATCTCAATCGGTATGCCATCAATTCCCAGAGCCTTGTTCTTCGCCAGTTCTTTCATTGCAGCTTTGACTTCTTCCTTCATTACCATTGGTTCTAGATCATATGCCACTTCCTGAAATGGATGAAGATCGATCAGTTCTTTTTGGTACAGTGACTCTGTGTATTCCTGCCATCTTCTCTTGATGTTTCCTGCATCATTCAATATTTTGCCCATAGAATCTCTCAATATTGCAACTCGAGGCTTAAATTTTTTCTTCAGTTCTTTCAGTTTGAGAAATGTTGAGCGTGTTCTTCCTTTTTGGTTTTCAGACTCCAGGTCTTTGCACATTTCATTATAGTAATTGGCTTTGTCTACTCGAGCTGCTCTTTGAAATCTTCTGTTCAGCTCTTTTACCTTTTCATTTCTTCCATTTGCTTTAGCGATTAGCAAATAGTCAGATTCCTGTGGAGCTTCTTTATCTCATTCATCTGTATCTGCTAGAACAAAACTTTGACTTGGTCATAGAACAAGAGATAGATATATAGGACTTGGGACTTCAAGCATGTGGTGGTTTTCAAACATGGTTCCAATTATTTGATACTCATTCCATTGAGAGGTGGGGTATTTATCCTCCCCTTGGATCTGGGAGACTTGTAATTGCTTTGACCAACTAAATATGGTAGAAGTGATGTTCTCTGACTTCTAAGACCAGAGCACGTCATTATTGTCATTATGTGCTGTCGTGTCGGATCCAACTCATAGTGACCCCTCCTTGGGTTTCTGAGGCAGTATCACTATGGAAGTAGATTGCCCAACCTTTCTTCCAAGGAGTGGCTGGTGGATTTGAACCACCAGACTTTTGGTTAGTAATCAAGTGCCTTAGGCACTATGCTACCAGAGCTCCTAGACCAGAGCATAGAAAGCTTCAAAACTTCTATCTTGGAACACTTGCTCTTGGACCAAATGTTTTTTGGATCCTCTCTGTTAGATATCAGCTGCTGTGCTGTGAAAAATCTAAGTCACATGGAGAAACCAGGTGTAGATGATCTAGCTGACAGTTCTTGCTTTTGAATTATCCCACTTTAGTCACCAAACATGTGTGAGAAGCCTGAAGATGACTCTAGTCCTAATAGTTCAAGTCTTCCCCAACCATGTGAGTCTTTCACTGAGGACCAGACATCATGGAACAAAGATAAGCCACCCCTCTGTTCTCTATCTGAATTCCTGACCCACAGATTCTGTGCCTATAACAAAATGGCAGCTGTTCTTACACCACTAAATCTGTGGATAGTTTGTGATGAGGCAATCATAACTGGAACAGTGCAGTTTACCTGGTCTGGTGGGATCAGGCTATTTGCCTCCTTGTCTCTGGACTGTGTAAGTCAACCAGCCTGTTCAAGAGCTTTGGAAGGATCACTTCATATATCTTCTTAGTCATATTCCAAAGAACCAGTTGGCTGCCATAGTTGAAACTGGAAGAATGACACAGTTTTACTTGGCATACTGCCCATGGATTAGGTCCAGAGTATTGTGGGGTGGTAGGAGTGAGAGGTGAAGAGGAGAAAACAAGTCAGAAACCATCAGAGCTTTATTGACTGTTCCAGAAAAATTGGATTAGTAAATAGACATTGTGGGGATTGCAGTGAGGATGTTTCTAGCAGAGGAGGGACAGATGGCAATGCCCAGTGGGGTTGCCACAGTAGCCAGGATATAAGATGTCATCATGTCACAGAATATCCAAATATCAGAGCAGATCCAACTCAGAGATTATGGCTTAACCATCTTCACAAAAGACTCCCCATGACAGGGAGAGATACATGGAGTTGACTGAGAAAATGCCTATGGGGGATTGAGAAAATGCCCTTGAAGTTTCCCACCTTATTTTAAAAAATTGTAATCTAGGGGATATTTTTGGTTTAAAGATTTTTCTCAGGGTAATAGTTTCAGGGATTTAACCAGCCTCAATGACTTCAGAAAGGCTGGATTCCATTAGAATTTGAAATTTCCCCCTTTCTATTCAGGATTCGTCTATGGAATCACTGACCAAAACACTCAGTAATGTTAGCCGGGCACATCCAGTTTGGGTCTCATAGCAAAGGAAGAAGTTGTTCATTGAGGAAATTAGCCATGCATTCTATTTCTTCCTGCTATTCCTGACTTTCCTTCTACCTCTGTTGCTCTAGGTAAATAAAAACCAATTGTGAGGAAGATGGCATTGTACTTCTCACCTGTACATTTGATTCCTCTTCCATCATCATTACTACATGTCTCAGAAGGACACAGAGTATCCTGCCTGTGCCTGCATTACTGACTGAACTATCTCACCCCATACACAGAAAACTCCTTCTACTTTTCTATCCAGGGACTTGCTTCTGGCTCCTTTTTTAAAAAATGTTTTTCTTTTCTTTCTTCCTTTTCTCTCCTGCCTCATCCAATAGAAAGCACACATTAAACCTCCACAAGGCAACAGGAGCTATTACACTGAACACCTCACCCAACAGACAGGTAACACCAATAGCTCCCATGCCATAGAATCAACAACAGATGGTGGACAACACCTGCTTGTCCCAATTCCAAATCCTCTTCACAATGGACAGGAACCTGCACCCACATCCCCACCAGTGATTCCACCAACACAGAGAGAGCTGGAGGGCAAACCAGTGCAGCTGAGTTAATAACCAGAAAATGTACACCTGCTCCACACTTACAGATATAGTAAAACATAAAATATAGTAAAACATAAAATATAGTAAAACATAAAATTCCTAGGCTCTGGCCTAGGAAACAACAGACAACCTCAAATCAAACAAACAAACAAACAAAAAAGGACATGACAATAGAAATAAAGGCCCAGGGTAAAGAATTATCTATCATGGAAGAAGAACAAGCAACAGAACTATCTGAGAAGGAATTCGGAGTGTGTGTGTGTGTGTGTGTGTGTGTAGAAATCAACAATAGGATGATCAAGGGAAAAATAGCAAATAAATGGAAACTGAACAATACATTGTTCAAAAACTACTGGATAAAAGAGGAAATAAAGTGGGAAATATATATTAAAAAAATCCTAGCAATAAATAAGCATGAAGAAGCAACTTACCAAAACCTTTGGGATACAGCAAAAGCTGTTCTCAGAGGTCAATTTACAGCAATAAATGCACACATCAAAACAGAAGAAAAAAAATCAAAATCAAGACTTTAACTCAACAACTCCAACAATTAGAAAAAGAGCAACAAAAGAAACTTATAGTATCCAGAAGTAAGGAAATGTGAAGAAAGAGAATTCCAGAACATTTAATTTTACTCATGGAGAACCTGTACTTGGACCAAGAGGCAGTCATTCGAACAGAACAAGGGGATACTGTGTGGTTTAAAATCAGGAAGGCTGTGTGTTGGGTTGTATCCTTTCACCATACTTATTCAAACTGTATGCTGAGCAAATAATTCAAGAAATTGGCTACTTGAAAAAGAATATGGCATTAAAATTGGAGAAAAATTCATTAACCTGTAGGCAGATGACATAACCTTACTTGCTGAAAGTGAAGAAGATTTGAAGCACTTATTAATCAAAATCAAGACTATACCCTTCACTATGAATTACACATCAATGTAAAGAAAACAAAAATCCTCACAACTGGGCCAATAAGCAACATCATAGTAAATGGAGAAGATTGAAGTTGTTAGGGGTTTCATTTTACTTGGATCCCCAATCAACACCTATGGATGTAGCAGTCAAGAAATCAAACAAGGTATTGCATTGGGAAAATCTGCTGGAAAGGACCTCTTTAAAGCGTTAAAAAGCAAAGATGTCACTTTGAGCACTAAGGTGTGCCTGACCCAAGCCATGGTATTTTCAATTGCCTTATACAAATACAAAAACTGGAAAATGGGTAAAGAAGACTGAAGAAGAATTGATACATTTGAATTGTGGTGTTGGCATAGAATATTGACTATATCATGGACTGTCAGCAGAACAAACATACCTGTCGTGGAAGAAGTACATTCAGAATGCTCCTTAAAGAGAAGATGGTAGATGGAGAGGCTTTATCTCATGTACTGTTTTAGTTCCCTAGTGCTACTCTGACAAGAATTCACCACAGATGGAATGGCCTTAACAAACAGGAGTTTATTCTCTTACAGCTTGGAAGCTTTAAGTCCAAGTTCAAAGTGCCAGGCTCTAGGGAATGGGTAAAAGCCCCTCAACCTTGTGCTTAAGCTCTGCCTCCAGCTCTGAGCCCACTGAAGCTTGAGGCTTTTCTTCACGCAGACAGCTATTGGCTGCTGAAGCTGCCAAGCCCAAGATTGACAAGTAAAAAGGCAGAGTCCCAATATTATCAAATCACATGGCAGGCCATTAATTCAAGTCCATTGTAAGTCTCAAGGTTGGCAGAGCATGGCAGGCTGCTGAACAATGGCATGGCTACAGGCAGGGTTCAAGGTGTCGTAAGCTAGTGACCATTCCCAAAGCTGCTGCTTATATATGGGAAGCAGACCACATACCCAAAGCAGCTACTCAGCTGCTTGTGGTAGACCCCACCATGGAGTTGACTGCCAGTCTCATCATGGGGACTAACTACCACCAGTTGTCCAGCCACTCAACCAGGCCCAGCCAAGTTGACACACAAACATAACCACCACATACAGGAAGCAGACCACATCCCTAAGGCAGCTACTCAGCTGCTCACAGTAGATTCCACTATGGAGTTGACTACCAGCCTCATCATGGGGAATACTACATCCAGCTGCCCAGCCACTCAACCAGACCCAGCCAAGTTGAAACACAATCTGAGCTACCACAATTCCATCCCTTGTCAACTTGGCACCTGTACAGATTTTCAATGGGTGGCATCTGTAAAGATCTCCTTCACTGGGTGGTTCTAATCTCCTAGTTCCTGAGTGGCGACCTCACCCCCTTGGCCTCGCAGGCCCTGTTCCCCTACCTCTTGAGCATGGCAGCTCTGCCCCCTCACTCTTGGGCAGAGGCTACGACTCCATCCCACTAGCTCATGTGAATGAGCAGCTCATTTCAGAACCAAGTTGGTGAAGGTCTAACTCTTTGAAACCTAGGGGGCTATGGTGGATCCACCCCCAGAGGCCATGGTCCTACCTTTTGAGGCTGAGGCAGCTCTGCTTCCTGTTTCCTTGGTTCCTCTGCTTCTGCTGATTAATGCTGAAGGCAACCCACTCCGCAAAATATCTTCCTGCCCTAAAAGCACTGAGCTTTCTTGCTCCATGGGCCGGCTAACCTGCTACTCCATTTCATGCTGGTCTCTTCTACCAATTAATGCCCAAAGGCAGCCCACTCTGCCAGGAAGCCGCCTGCACAATGGCATCCAGCTTTCTCCTCCGTGAGCTAGTAAGGCTGTCATTGTCTCATGCATGTCTCTGGGCTCTGCTCCTGCTGTGTCTCATGCTGTATGCCAGGGTCTCTTTGCCGGGGTTTCAGGTCAAGGACACACTCCACTCTTGTTTCCACATTTTAGGTATCTGTCAGAGCAGCACCCCACTCTCTTGGTGCCATACTATGTTTTGGTTACCTCTGTACCACTCTGACAAGAATATACCACAAATGGGATGGCTTGAACAAACAGGAGTTTATTCTTTTACAGTTCAGGAGGCTAGAAGTCCGAGTTCAATGTGCCACACTCTAGGGGCTGTGTGAAAGCCCCTCAACCTTGGGCTTCAGCTCTGCCTCCTGCTCCTGGCCCACTGAAGTTAGAGGCATCTCTTCACTGAGGCAGCTACTGGCTGCTGAGGTTAACAAGCTCAAGGTTGACAAAAAAAAAGGCACAGTCCCTATGTTACCAAACCACATGACAGGCCATTGATTCAAGTCCATTGAAAGTCCCAGGACTGGCAGAGCATGGCAGGCTGCTGAACAATGACTTAGCTACATGCAGGGTTCAAGTGTGCCATGAGCTAGAGACCGTTCCCCAAGGCTTCTCCTTATATACAGGAAGCAGACCACAGCTCTAAGGCAGCTACTCAGCTGCTCACAGTAGATACCACCATGGAGTTGATTGCCAGTCTCATCATGGGGAATACTACATCCAGCTGCTCAGCCACTCAACCAGGCCCAGCCAAGTTGATATACAAACTGAGCTACCACACGTACTTAGGACACATTATCAGGAAGGACCAATCCCTGGAGAAGGACATCATGCTTGGTAAAGTAGAGGGACAGCAAAAAAAAAAAGAGGAAGACCCTCAATGAGATAAATTGACACAGTGGCTGCAAAACTGGGTTCAAACACAGCAACACTTGTGAAAGTGGTGGAGGACCGAGCAGTGTTTCATTCTGTTGTACGTAGGAATATTGGTACATTGGGTTGCTATGGCTCTGATCCTTCTTATGAATCCATAATTTCCACTGACATCCCCCTTATTCAAGCTTTCTTGACCTCATAGTCTGTACAACTGTGGTTGTCTCCCAACTCACTCTCCATTCTTCTTTTTGTCAAATCCATATGACCAGTGTTTCCAGAAATATCTTCTCTCATTCACTTGTTAAGAGATCTTCACTTGCCAGCTCACTCCAGCTCCTTGATGTGACATTGATTAATTCAACCAACACAGTTTTATTGAGCACATAGTATGTGTCAGGCAAGGAGTTCTGTTTTAGAGATAAAATACTAACCACTGTTCTCCTAACCTCAAGGGCTGAGTCTACTAGACAAGCTGTAGGCAAAAGTATTTTAGCAAGTCTTTCTGATCCTTGCTAGAATGGGGTTAAAAACATGGTGACATTTATGGTGAAGAATTAGTATTTTCTTGTTTTTCTTCCCAGCTGCAAATTCCTCTCCAATAGTTCTGGGAATAAGTGAATGTTTCCTCTGAACTACTCTCAATGACCTGCTGCCATATAGCATTTTCTTTCTGTTGTACCAGAACTGGCTGTTGGCACATTTCCCAGCTGCTCCAACAGCCAAGGGGATAGCTCTTTGGAGTGATGATGCCAGAGGTGCCACCATAGCTGGCATTTGGGCAGGAGCCCACCCAGCTGGCTGATGGCCTATGTCAAGCTCCAGCGGGACTGGACTGACTGCTTGGGAATCCCTTGGTAAAACTGGCCTAAGCTACCATCTCCCATTATTGCAGGTACTGCAGGCACCATCAGTGGGGACCCCTAGTACTACAATGTCCCATGATGTTGGGAGGTGGAGGGTGAAACAAGTGAAGGCCTGGTGCTGAACTAGGCTCCACTATCAAATGAGGGACAGTCCAGGGACTATTCAGTGAGTGAGTGGATAGTGCTTGGGTGGCAATGAGCATGAGAACAAGGACATCCTCCCCTAACCTTCTTGCTTTTGCATGCTTTTTCTAAATCTTCTCATTAAGATCTTCAATATTGGCATCATCATTTAGAATTTGTGAGAATGGGGCCACTTTATATAATTCATTCGTCTGCTCCATCCCTTCCATTCACACTAGTCTTACCCCCTAGTCACCTATAGAGACTAGAGGTCTCCATTCTCAGGATGGATAGAATTTGGGACCTCTTTCGATGTGCCTGTAACTCATGCTCCTACTAGGACAGGAGGAGATGCTGTTATTGTGGAAGTTTGATGTCCATCAGTACCTCTATTAACTGGGATAAAGGGCTGAGCCATCTCTCGGGTGTGGTCTCCTATCCTTTCCTCCTTCTCTTCCTCCCTTTCCTTTCCTTCTTCTCCCTGTCTGAAATCTCAAGGTCAGAGTGCCTCTGGAGGCATGCTATTCTCCAGTTGCTTGGAGGGTGTGAAGAAAAGCAGGAAAGCCCATTTCAGCTTGTGGCCATGACATGTTCTCCAAGCCAGCTCACCACTAAGGCTGATATTTTGATCTGGCTGGTGCCATCTATTCTGTTTGCTTAGAAATCTCAAGGAGGGTAGGAGAATTAACCCAGATGTTCAGCACATCACTCTTCCATTTTGTTCGCTTTTGATTATTGCCACTGGTTCTAGGATTGCAACACCTGAGTCCCCAGGGATGGGCTGGTGGAAGCTCTTGAAGCTGTGCTCACCATTATCCCTCCTCTCCAACATCTAGATACTTTCATCACGCTGACTTGCTTTGAATCCCGATTTTTGTTTTGTTTTGTTTTTCCCTTTCTTTGAAGGTTTCCTTACTCACTCCATCAGTCCTTTCATGAGGTCTGAATTACACTGTGAGGTCAGTTTTACTCAATCCAGAAGCCCATTAAGAGGTGTTAATTGTCTTAGTGTAGCCTCATCTTCAGCACTATTGAGATTTTGAACCAGATAATTCTTTGTTATGGGGAGGGGCGGTCATCCTCTGGGTTGTAGGATGTGTAGCAGATCTCTGTCGCCTCCTCACTATTTGTTGGTAGTAACCTCCTCCTCAATTGTTGTTGTTGTTATGTGCCTTCCAGTCGGTCAGGCTCATAGCAACCCCTCCTTGGGTTTCTGAGGTGGTATCACTAGGGAAGTAGATTGCCCAACCTTCCTTCCGAGGAGTGGCTGGTGGGTGTGAACTTCCAGCCTTCTAATTAGCAGTCAAGTGAAACAAAAATATCTCCAGACCCTGCCAAATGTGCTATGGGGGGCAAAATCAACCCTAGTTGACAACCACTGCATCCTTAGAAACTGTATGAAGTCCAGAAGGAGGAGAGAAGGCCTTTGGTCTTTCTGACAATGTCAGTGCAGGCTTCCCAGGAGAAGAGGCCTTAGAGCTGAACTTTGCAGGGTAAGAGTTATCTAGTTCCCCAGAGAGAGAAGAATACTTAAGACATGAACAGGGTAGTGTTCATGGCCCTCTGTGATACCTTCTTTCTGCCACTCCCATGCATGCCCTCAAACATTCCCGGGATTGCCTGCGAATCCTCTAGACTCTGTAAATGACTGAGTCTTCCCTGCCTCAATGCCTCTACTCATTCCAATGGAGTGGATCCCATATGTCCAAATGCTTCTTTATTGTGGTCAGCACCATCTTTAAAATAGGGTTAGGATTCCAAAACAAATTCCTTCAGAGATAGGTTACTTTCTCTTAAGCATTATGTCTACATTTTGTATAGATAAGAGTCACTGGAGGTGCCAACAGTTAATATCCCTGGCTGCTAAATGGAAGGGTGGTGGTTTGAGACCCCTAGAGGTGCCTCAGAAGAAAGGCCAGGTGATCTACTTCCAAAATTCAACCACTGAAAACTGTACAGGGCACAGTTCTGTTCTGACACATAAAGGGGTAAAGGGGTGGCCAGGAGTCGGAATAGACTCAGTAGCAACTGTTCTTTTTTTCTCTGTGTGTGTCATAATTTATTGTTTTGGATAGCTGTTGTTGTTAGGCGCCATCGACTCATTTCCAACTCATAGTGACCCCATGCACAGCAGAACAAAACACCACATGATCCGGGTCAGCTCCATGATCCCTGCTATACTTGAGTCCACCATTGCAGCCACCATATCAATCCATTTCATTGAGGGCCTTCCCCTCTTTCATCGACCCTCCTTACCAAGCATCACATCCTTCTCCAGGGAATGGTCCCTTCTGACAACATGACCAAAGCAGGTGAGACAAAGTCTGGCCATTCTCACTTCCAAGGAGCATTTTGGCTGCACTTCCTCCAAGCCAGATCTGTTAGTTCTTTTAGCAGTCCATGGTACTTTCGGTATTTTTCATCAGCACCACAACTCAAAAGCATCAACTCTTCTTCAGTTTTCCTTATTCATTGTCCAGCTCTCACATGCATATGAGGCGGTTGAAAATATCATGGCTTGTGTCAGGCACACCTTAGTCCTCAAGGA
>NW_006922222.1:1165358-1180812 GCF_000298275.1 Orycteropus afer afer | reverse complement strand
CTTGTTCCGTGTACTCTTCTGAATCCAACTTGCACCTCTGGAAGTTCTCTGTCAATATACTGTTGCAACCGTTTTTGAATTATCTTCAGTAAGATATTACATGCATGCAATATTAATTATATTGTTCTATAATTTCTACATTCTGTGGGATCATGTTTCTTTGGAATGGGTACAAATATGGATCTCTTCCAGTCAGTTGGACAGGTAGCTGTCTTCCAAATTTCTTGCATAACTCAGTGAGTGCCTCCATTGGGGCATCTGTTTGTTGAAACATCTTGATGGGTATTCTGTCAATTCCTGGAGCCTTGTTCTTCACCAATTCCTTCAGTGGAGCTTTGACTTCCTCCTTCAATATCATTGGTTCTAGATCATATGCCATCTCCTGAAATGGATGAAGATCAACCAGTTCTTTTTGGTACAGTGACTCTGTGTATTTCTTCCATCTTCTTTGGATGTTTCTTGCATCATTCAATATTTTGCCCATAGAATCTTACAATATTACAACTCGAGGTTAATTTTTTCCTCAGTTATTTCAGCTTGAGAAATGATGAGCATATTCTTCCCTTTTGGTTTTCTAACTCCAGGTCTTTGAACATTTCATTATAGTAATTGGCTTTGTCTGCTCCAGTTGCTCTTTGAAATCATCTGTTCAGCTCTTTTATCTTGTCATTTCTTCCATTTGCTTTAGCTACTCTCCACTCAAGGGCAAGTTTCAGAGTCTCTTCTGTCATCCATTTTTGTTTCCTTTTCTCGTCTTTTTAGTGACCTCTTGCTTTCTTCATGGATGATATTCTTGACGTCATCCCACAATTCTTCTGGTTTTCGGTCATTGGTGCTCAATGCATCAAATCTATTCTTTAGATGGTCTCTAAATTCAGGAGGGATATATTCAAGGTCATATTTTGGCTCTCATGGACTCATTTTATTTGTATTTAACTTCAAGTTGAACTTGCATATGAACAGTTGATGGTCTGTTCCACAATCAGCTCCTGGCCTTGTTTTGACTGAAGATATTGAGCTTTTCCATTACCTCTTGCAACAAATGTAGTCAATCTGACTCCTGTGTGTTCCATTTGGTGAAGTCCACGTGTACAGTGGCTGTTTGTGTTGTTGAAAAAAGGTATTTGCAATGAATAAGTTGTTGGTCTTGCAAAATTCTATCATGCAATTTCCAGCATTATTTCTGTCACCAAGGCCAAATTTTCCAACTACCGGTGATTTGTCTTCGTTTCCAACTTTTGCATTCCAGTCACCAGTGACAATTACAACCTGATTGCATGTTTAGTCAATTTCAAGCTGCAGAAGTTGATAAAAATCTTCAATTTCATCATCTTGTGCTTTGGTGGTTGGTGCATACATTTGAATAATAGTTGTATTAATTGGTCTTGCTTGTAGGCATATGGATATATTATCCTATTACTGACAGCAGTGTACTTCAGGACAGATCTTGAAATATCCTTTGTGATGATGAATGCCATGCCATTCCTCTTCAATTTGTCATTCCCGGCATAGTAGATCATATGGTTGTCTGATTGAAAATGGCCAAAACCAGTTCATTTCAGCTCACTAAAACAACAACAATGCCTAGGATATCAATCTTTATGGGTTCCATTTCATTTCTGACAGAATGAGGAGTCAGCCAAGAAAACTTCCAATTTTCCTAGATTTATATTTCATACATTCCATGTTCTGATTATTATTGGATGTTTGCAGCTGTTTCTCCTCAATTTGAGTTGTGACATGTCACCAAATGGAGGTTTCGAAAGCTTTACCTTATCCATATCAGTAAGGCTGGTTTTACTCTTATGATGTAGCTATTTCCAGTCGTATTTTGAGAGGCTTCTAACCTAAGTGACTCATCCTCCTTTGTATTGGACAATGTTTCCAGACTATTCATAAAGTTGTGCAGTAATGTATCAGACAGTTTCTCTGCTATTCACAAGGTTTACCCTGGCCAATTCTTTGATAAGTGGATGGCCTCTTCCTTCTTCTTAGTCTGTCTCAGTCTGCAAGCTGCACTGAAACCTGTGCACTATGTGCACCCCACTGGGTTTGAAACACTGGTGGCAGAGCCTCAAGACTCACAACAACACGTCATCACAGTAGGACAAGCTGACAGACAAGTTTATTTGAAACCTCTTCAACCTCCCCTTACATGGATCCCTGCTGCTGCCTTCTCACTCTGTCCTGGTCCCCCTGGCCATTTTCTGTCCTTTCTCACGCTTTCCCACCTTGCTGCTTTGGGGTGTGGCCTGGGTTCCCTCCCCTCACCTAGATTCCTGTGGCTGACTCCTTCTTTTGGATAGCTCAGGAGTAGGTAATGCTGTGAGCTACAATTCTAAATACTTCAGATCCAATATGTGGGGGAATTGTAACCATCACTTGAAATCATCATATGGTAGACTGATGTCATTGTATAGTTAATTACTCATGAGAAGATAACTAAGTTCTACCTCACCTGAAATGGGACCCATTTGGTGATGGACTGATCTAGGGGTAGAGTTGGAGGGTATCTGGAAAGAGTATGGAAGGAAACAGCTGACAGCATCCTTCTCCTGGCTGCTAACTCCAGGGAGGTACTGCTGGCAGGTGGGAGGCTTACAGCAGAGTTAATGAATCACATGGAAACATCAATGAATTCAGCCATTTATTGATGCCACACAAAGGCAGGCTATGATTACAGTCTGGTTTTAAACAGTAGGGTACATAAGCACTCCCTAAGGAGGCTGGGGGAGGGGGATTGGCAAAACAGCACTGAGAGGCCAGGAGGGTGTAGGTTGGGTCATGTGTGTCATACAACCATGTTTCAGGACAATGATGGGTAGAATTGTGCTTCCTCAACCAGTTTTTTTTTTTCTCTTTTAAATGACATAACTTAAAATAATAATACAGGTAGTCCCTGGGTTACAAATATCCAACTTACATACAACTCATAGTTATGAACCAACCCATGCAAAGCCCATTAGATTAAAACTTCAAAGTACATACAATGGTTCATAATAGCAAACAGGCACTGCTTTGCGACACGTATTGAAGCATCATTATTATTACTATATTATTATGTTAAAGATGTTTTAGCATATCTGGAAATGTTTCTTTAATGTTTTTATACATATATATATATATATGTATATATATATATATGTATATATATATATATATATATATACTGTATACTAAGACAAATATTTGACTAACTGATATTAGATATAAACCATACCTAACTGTTCTGACTTACTTCCAAATTTGACTTCAGACAGACTTAGGAACAGAACTTGTTTGTAATCTGGGGACTTCTTATAATAGTAACAATAACATTAATACTTGAATAAGCAATAACAACAACAGGAGTAGCATAAAATATGCTGGCTAGGTTGTAGCACCAGGCACTTCATGTTATGTGGTCTCTCCCTGAAAGTGAATCAACATGCACTGAGCAATAGGTAAACTGCCCCAGGGCTTTACCTTTTATAGAAGGAACAAGAACTAAGATCTGCAATCCCTGGGGTAGCAATGGGCAGATTTCAGAGTCTGGAGGATGTTAGTTGATTGAAAGTGAAATTACGGCCTGAAATAATGTAGTCTCTCAAGTTGTTGATGAAAGTACTTGATCAGATACTTGGCGAAGGTTATCAAAAACATCAGGTACTTGAGAAAGGTTATAAAAAAAATATTCACTGAATATCTAAAATCATCTCGTTACTATAGCTGGGAGATTTGGATGTCTCAGGACATTGGCTGGAGATGGGCTCTGTTTTGGAAAACTCATCATAAAACAAATCATCCCTACAAAAGGAGACAATTGTTTGTATCAGAAAATTATTTTCTATTTTAAAAAAGTATTTACTATTAAGTATCTTGAAATACTTTGCTTTCATGGTGTATTTAATGATGCATGGATGTTCAAGAATTAAATTAATCCATAACTTTTCAGTGAAGAGCTAACTCTATACTTATGAAAGGCAATGTAAACTGAACTGGGTTTTAGAACCTTAATGTATTTTAGCACCAGGCCTGTGACAGTCCTTTCTGATTTATCATGTACATGTATCCAGTGTCTCTCATTACACTTTTCACTTGCTCATTAGAAATAGGAAGAAAGAGGAATCTACATGGTTGTTGTCAAGGCAACCTTGAGGATTCTAGACAACTCCTACAGCAAGGAGCCAGAATGACTGATGTCACAGATCCATCTCACAACAGATCCTCATTATAGGAAGTGAATGTCCATGACAGATGATTAAGGGTCAACGTTTGGCCTTTGAGGAACTGGGGAAAGGTCTAGAATGAAGCACCTGGCCAGACTTTCCCCATATGCCTCCCACCTAACCCACCTTGTGGGTCATAAATAACATGAGTGTTGTGTCTACTAGGAATCTGGCCTACTTTAGTTTGTTGGAGTCAATAAGAATCTGGGTTTGATCCTGAGATTTGGACACCTGGCCACACCCAGGTCTCTGATGACATGCATTTGACCCTAGGATAGTACAGTACCAGGTTAAATTAAATTAGTCCAGTTTACTGAATTAATCCCCTTGAAAGCCTATACTTCAGGAACAATCTTTGCAAATTGCTTCATTAGAAAAAATCAGGCTCTCCTCCACTCCTGTGATTAACAATCTAAACATCCTCTCCTCTCTAAAACTGTTGTTTCACCAGAGCTTGTCAGTGGCCAGCAATGTTTACACTTAACTACAGAGGATACAATAATGCAATTATTGTTTAGAAATTAATCTCCTGCCTTTAAAAGGGTAAACATTTCTACTTTCACCTTGTTTCTGGCCTACCATGAATTTCATCCCAATCCCAGTGTTTGATTTTCCATGAGAATTTACAGAGTAATACACATTAAAGGCTTGGGGGGGGGGGGGAAGAGAACATAATGTAAAATTTAACCCTTTCATGACTTGAGGATATATATATATATATATATATATCACCCATCAAGATTTTCAACCTCTTAGATTTCTCAGACAGGTTCTATTTCAGTTGTAGTACTCACTTCCACCTGGTGGGAATCTGTATAAGTGTGTGAATCTGAAGAAACAAGCCTCACCCCAGCAATCTTACCACCAGAGTCTACTTGGGACATATGTGTCCCACATAATCGTATCAAAATCCATAGGACCTTAACATTTTTTTCCCCTTGATTTCAGCATTCTTTCTGCTACAGAAAACAGATGGTATTAAGGAAAAATTCAGAGCAGAAAATAATTTGGTCATGAAAGAGTTAAGCTCATGGTATCCAGGCAATAGAGTTGGCATTGGCCAGCAATACCGATACACACTGAACAGAGGATGTGTGGGCAGAGTTTCACATACACATACTCACTTGTACATTTATCTATGTTTATATTAGTTCTGACACCATCTGGATATTAGCACCATTTTTCAATAGCACCATTCTGCTGAACGGATAGAGAATAAAAGGGGGGTGTGGGATATCATGCCCCAGGATGAATAGGAAGTAGGCCTGTGGACAGGAATAAATACATACATGCTGCCTATTATATGAAGGTCACGCCCCTGCCTTCCCCTCTGTCAAGAGTTGGTCCAGAGGGCTTTCTCCTCTTGGAGGTTACACCCCTCTACTCATCCATGCTCTTTCCAGGTTCAGTTCATGTTAGAACTTCCCCTTAGAAACTAGTTTGCCTGGAAATTTGCCCTGAATTTGAGAACAGAGTCCACCCTGACTTCTGACGGGTGGTAGGAGCATCCAGGTAGACATGCTGACTTACGTTTCAGGTTTCCAGACTCCCCTGACTTGCCTGTTGATCACAAGGAAAAAGGGAGGGGGGAACCCTTAAAAGTAACTACTGGGTGCACTGAGTAGCAGATTATCTTTACTTAATTCTTTTAGAAGCTTTTTTCTCTAGCCTAGAAGTCTGTACAAATTCGTGTAATAAACACAATTTATAGGTTCTTTAAAACATCTCTACCTAGAGCCCCATTTTCCTCTCCGAGTGCGAGAGAGCAGGGAAGACTGCAACTCTGGGTCTGGCTAGAGCAGTCTGTGTATAAAACCCCTGCAGCAAAATGATGGGGAGTCCAGAGGAGATAATGGCTCAGGCAGGGAATCTGCAGGAGAAGGAAAGCCAGATAGGACGACTCACTGGTTCTTCTGGGAAGAAACGAACATTTACCAGGAAAGTAAGAAGAATAAGGCCCACAGTCCCTTTTTTATATTATGAGGAAATTGATACCTGTTCATTTAAATTAAAAAAAAAAATTTAATTTAAAAAGTATTTGTTATTAAAACGCTTTGTGATTTGAATACATTTAATTAATTTTGTAAAAATGTAAATGAAATTGAAAGCATTTAATTAAAAATTTTTAATTATTATTATCATTTTTTAGAAATTATTCTCCAATCAGAAATGTTTTGGAGTAACAAACCAAAAATGGAGTCCAACAGAAATTGAGGGATTGACTGAGGGACATGACTAGCACTTTCCCTTCCTGCTCTAGCTGAATACAGGGTGAAGGAAGAGGCCCTCTGCCTCATTAAATTACAGAAGTAATCCTGCAAGTTCCTTCATAATATTTTAAACAGCAGTTGCCCCAGGAAAAAGAAAAAGAAGAAGAAAAAAGGCCGATTTCAACAAGGTCAATTAAACTGATTGGTTCCTGGGATAAGTGTGGCTCTGTTTCCTTGTACTCTTGAGGTAGTTTGGGGAAACTGGTCTGTTTTTGTCTTTTAGTGTGGAAAAAGGGGCCCCACTTCACAGGCCTACCTCATCTAGCACCTTTCTCAGGAACTGATCCCCAGACACACCTGATTCTCCTAGACGTTTCACCCTCACTTCTGGCCGGCAGTGTTATAGTCCATACCTCCTGTGAGGGCATTGTGTGGATACTGGAACACAGTGGAATCTGTTTTTTTATGACCCAAACTTAAAGCAGACTGAAATCTCAATGAAGTGGCCTCTGGAACTAGAACGTGTTGTGGTCAGCAGCTGCTGCAGGCCACAGGGAGTGTGGCTTCCTCCTGGACTCAGAGTGATTTGAGGCTTTTGAGTGTCTGTCGCTTTCTTGGCCTTTGGGCATGAACCATGTGAGTTTGGGCACACGAGAGGCAGCACTGAGCCCTCACAGTGGGCATGGAGCATTTCTTCATGGTTTTCAGTGTCTGGCAGAAACTGGCTGACAGCTTGTCCTTGATGCAAAGTAAATCTGTGGGAGGAGAAGAAACAGGTAAAGCAAAAAGTTATACCTTGCAGGACAAAGACTCAAACAAACTCTGCCCTCCAGTCAGATCTGACTCATAGCGACCTCTTCCTTGGGTTTCTGAGGCAGTATCACTACGGAAGTAGATTGCCTAACCTTCCTTCTGAGGAGTGGTTGGTAGGTTTGAACTGCCAGCCTTCTGTTTAGCAATCAAATGCCTTAGGCATTACACTTGTATTAATGTAAGACTTTGTATGTCTACCAAGAAAGGCTCCTTAAGAATGCATAATATTAGTTGATATTTATGGAATGTATCAGGTCCTGTGAAAAGTGCTCCTGTTAAGTTGAATTGTCAGTGATAATTTTTCAGTCCCATGTAGTAGTATTAACACATCCACACACTTTCCATGCCTGCCTGGTAGGTGGAGAATACTCCTCCATCCCTTTACTTTGGGCTTGGCCCAATGACTTGCTTTGAACAAGGGGATGTTAGCAGATATGATCCCCACAGAGCCTTGAACTGGGCTTCTGCTGTCAGTGTGAGAAGAACCTGCCTTGTGTAACTACTGGCCTAAAGAGGATGAGAGACACATGGAGCAGACCAAGGCCCAGCCTCCTCCAGCTTGGAGCCAGGGCCAAGCAAGTCAGGCTAGGTTAGTCAAACTCCAGCTGACCTGCAGATGCTGAGCAGAAACACACCATAGTTGTTTTAAGTCTCTGTTATGGACAGAATTTTGTCCCCCAAAACATTATGTGGAAACCCTGACCTCTGTACCTGTGCATATGACCCTGTTTGGAAAAAGGAGGTTTCTTTTATTATGCTATTTAGGCCAGAGCAGAACAGAGTGGGTCTTAAACCTCATCACTTCTGATGGTGTCTTCTCAAAACAGCAGAATAGACAGAGAAGCACACACGGGGGGGAAGACGTGAGGGTGAAGGGTGAAGACAGAGGCCCATGGCGAAGGATACAAACATGTATAAAATGCCACCAGGGCCCTTCAGACACATATAGTATAGAGGAAAGCATAAGAGATAACCAATAGTTCTCATGGACAAGTGCCTGGGGTATGAAGGAGATCTGTTCCTAAGTACATCTTTAAGTTGAATTTGTAGGTACATTGGAAGAGGTGCATATGATTCTTATTTAGCCTTACTTTAGTGCAAGAAAGGAGATTTGGTGGCACAGCGGTCAAAGCATGGCTGCCAACCAAAAGTTGGTGGTTTGAACCCACCAGCAACTCAGTGGGAGAAAGATGAGGCAGTCTGCTTCCATAAAGGTTTACAGACTAAGAAATCCTATGGGGCAGTTCTATTGTGTCCTATAAGGTCATCATGAGTTGGAATTGACTTGATAGCAGTGGGTCTGGCTTTGAGTTAGGTGTTCAATTGTTTCAAAGTGAGGGCAAATTTATATAAGATTAAAGAGCAAGTACTAGTTGTCTATAACTCATATGTTTCTGTAAGTATATAGATAGTTAAGAAATCTAAACCAAACCAATTGCCATGAAGTTGATTCTAATCATGGCAAGCCCAAATATGTCAGTCTTGAACTGTGCTCCATAGAATTTTCAGTGGCTGTTTTTTTCTAAATTGTCAGGCCAGTCTTCTGAGGATCCCCAGAGTGGATTTGAATTGCCAGCCTTTTGGTTAGCATTGAGCACGTTAACTGTTTGTGCCACTTAGGGACTTCATACAGTTAGTTACCTTGTTATAATCTAACTAACCCACTGTCATCAAGTGGATTTTGAGTCATAGAGACCCCCATAGGATTTCCAAGTCTGTAAATCTTTACAGAAACAGACTGCCTTGTCTTTCTCCTGTGGAGTGGCTGTTGGGTTTGAACTGCCCACCTTTTGGTTAGCAGTTCAATGTCTTAATCACAATGCCACCAAAGCTCCTTTCTATTCTAACTAGCTATTGTCAAGTAAGTCCACTAATTTCTTTGGTCCTTGCTTTCCTCATATCTAGATGGCTTAGGGACCTCCCACTACACATTCAGTGGGTGGTGCTAAAACTGTACTGGCCTACACATCCCTGGTCTGGAAAGAATTCATGAAGGCCTAAATAACAGATTTGTCTTCTAGAAAGTGAAATTGTTTCAAACTTTGCTTGTGTGCTTCTCAGAGCCCTAATTGCCTTTGTTTGTCCTTTATAATTGTTGTTGTTTGCCGTCGAATCGGCCCCGACTCATAGCGACCCCTCCTTGGGTTTCCGAGGCAGTATCACTACGGAAGTAGGATTGCCCAACCTTCCTTCCGAGGAGTGGCTGGTGGGTTTGAACCGCCAGCCGTCTGGTTAGCAGGCAAGTGCCTTAGGCACTATGCTACCAGAGCTCCTCCTGTCCTTTATAGAGAAAAGGTTTTTGAATAGGCCTGAAAAAAAAAAAAAAAAAAAAACAGGTCCCTGTTATTTGTAAATAAAAGTCAGTAAAAACCAGAATTGAAGTATTAGGCTTTTTTACTCAGAACCTTTTACTTTTACTTTTTCCTCCTCTATGCTTCTTTTGCTTTTGAGCCTTAAGGCATAAAATGCTTTCTATCTCCTCAGAACTCATCCTTTCCTCGACTATGCCTTGTCTTTGTAAAGAAATAAATGCCTTCTGTTTGGTTGCCAGAATCCCATGTGGTATGCAAGCTTCAAATGAACTTAGGAAGAGGTAAAGTGTGATGCCCAAAGCACCCCAAAACTCAGTCTGTCCTTCTTCAGTCCTCTTCTTTAAGCTTACCTTTAAAATTCTATAATATTTTCTTCTTCAGAAGGAAATATTTTTCAAGCCTATTATAAAACCAATCTCTCTTAAAATCTCATAGGAAAGTTTCTTATATGGTCTGAAGTTTCAGAAAGAATACATGTTTCAATCATACATTCCTAAAGTGTGAGATCCCTTTGAGCTATTCATCTCCCTTGACCCTACTGGAACAGATGACAATCTTTGTGGAGTCTAGGCCATGGGTCATGTGGGCTTCTGTTTAAGTCATCCTCAAGATTCCAACATTGAAGCAGAACTCAGCATGCAAGGCCAGGTATCCCATGGCTGGCCCAATTTCTTCACCCACATCCCCTGAAGCTCTTGTGGTTGGTGGATGAAGAAGGTGCCTCTGGGGTAGTTCTTTGCCCAAATTCTCCCTGCCATGAGTATGTGAGTGGGTGCTCTGGGGCTGATGCAAGAAAGGAATAAAACAGTATGAATTCTTGGCTTGTGTCCTCTCTCCTCCACAAAGTTTCTGTCAGCCCTGCTGACACACATGATCCCTTTCTGTCTCAGTTTCCAAAATTACATTATCTTGGTTAGTAGTTCAATATGGTGCCATGTTTCACCCTTAACTGTCCCCTAAAGGATATGTGAGCCTTTTCTGCTAGGGGTAAAAGTGTGATCTCTTTTGGAGGTGTCTCCCATCATAAAACATTTTCTTAGAATCCCTAAAGTCTTTAACCTTGCTAATGGCAGTAAGAATGACATTGATGTAATTTATTAAGCACTTACCAGGTACTAGGCTGAAGAAATTTAAAACAAGTCCATGAAAGCCAAAATATGACCTTGATTACATAACATCTGAATTTAGAGATCATCTGAAGAACAGATTTGATGAATAGAATAGATGAGTTGTGGGATGACATCAAGAACATCATACATGAAGAAAGCAAAATGTCATTAAAAAGACAGGAAAAGAAGAAAAGACCAAAATGGATGTCTGAAGAGACTATGAAACTTGCTCTTGAATGGAGACTCACTAAAGAAAATGGGACAAATGACAAGATAAAAGAGCTGAACAGAAGATTTCAAAAAGCAGCTTAAGAGCACAAAGTAATTATTATTATGAAATGTGCAAAGATCTGGAATTAGGAAACCAAATGGGAAGAATACATTTCACATTTCTCAAGATGAAAGAAATGAAGAAAAAAAATCAAGTCTTGAGTTGCAAAATTGAAGGATTCTATGGGCAAAATACTGAATGATGCAGGAAGCATCAAAAGAATATGGAAGGGTTCTGGTAAGATTGCAGAATAGGCAGACAAACTACACAGACCTTCTTCACAAAGAAAAGGGGAACCAATCAACACAGATACAGAAGATAATCCTGGAGGACTGAGCTTTGAAAGGAAGAATAGAGATGTGGACTAAACTCTAACTAGTAGAAGAACCTGCATGAAAACACCGAAAAAGAGATATATGGAGCTGCAGGCTGCCAGCAAGCCTGATGGCATGGACAGCTTGGATATTGCCAAGGGGAGTTAGGACCTAAGACTTAACCTAAAAATCAGCCCTGCTAGCCAGGGGCTGCATGGAGGATTGCACTGGTAGCTGGGGAATAAAAGGGGAAGCAGCGAAGAGGGAGACAGGCTAAGCTGTAGACTTTTGCCTGTCCAGAGGGTGCAGCTATTTTGAATGCTTATAAGCAGTTTGACCATTTTGGATATTTAAAGCAACAGTGTTCTCTCAGATTTCAGGGACCTAAGAATAGGCTGCACTTGCTGGGAATAACAAGGACATACTAGATGTGAAGGACTGGAAAGTTAGCAGAGATCTAAATACAACAATGTCACAGTGCCTTGGAGACAAAAGAGCATCACAGACCACACAAAGAAGCAAGATAAAGCAGTAAAAATAAGGGAGAAGGATACAGACCCAGAACACATCCCTGAAGAAGCAGCAGCATTGGAACTCCCTGATAAGCAATTCAAAAGAATTATATTTAGGTACCTTCAAAGGACTGAGAGACAGATCAAGGAAAACAATAACAAAATCAAGGAAAACACAGACAAAACCCTACAACAATTTTGGAAGAAAATACAAGAACAAAATGACAAAATAAATGAAAAATTAGAAATGATACAAAATCTACAGAGGGAAATCCAGAAGATTAATACTAAGTTGTCAGAAATAGATAACACATTGAAAGGGCAAAGGAGTAGAATTGAATCAATGAAAGACAGAATTAATGAGATTGAAGACAAATACCTGAATACTTCTTTGGAAAGGGATCAATCAGAAAAAAAATCAAAATGAAATGAAGAAAGCCTAAGGTTCATGTGGGACCATCAAAAGGAATAACCTACATGCAATTGGAATTCTGGAACAGGAAGAGAAAAAGAAAACCACTGAGAAAAATGTCCAACATTTGTTGGAAGAGAACTTTCCTGATATGATGAAAGATGAGAATATATACACTCAGGAAGTCCAATGAGCCACAAACAGGATACACCCTAAAAGAAAATCACCAAGACACATCATCATCAAACTCACCAAAACCAAAGACAATGAAAGAATCCTGAAAGTAGCACATGAAAAACTAAAAGTTACCTATAAAGTACAAGCAATAAGAATAAGCTCTGATTTTTCACCAGAAACTATGCAAGTGAGAAGGCAATGGAATGTTATATATAAAACCTTGAAAGAGAAAAATTTCCAGCAAAGAATTATATACCCGGCAAAACTGTCCCTCAAATATGATGGTGAAATTAGGAGATTTCAGGATAAGCAGAAATTAAGGGAGTTTGTTAAAACCAGACCAATCTTACAAGAGATACTAAAGGGAGTCCTTTGAACAGAGAACCAATAATAGCAAACAACAATCAATCATTAATACACAAGATGACATAACCCAGAAACAAACACAGCTATGGAAGTATCCAAAGTAAATAAGCTTACAACATTGTAAACAGGGAACCAGAGACATCAATTGGCAAATGAGGACAACTACAAACCAAAAAGAGGGAAAAAATACTTTAGTTACAAAACTTTTAAATGGTGAGAAAGTCAAGAGAGTTGCAAGATAAAATGGATGGTTCTATTTTCAAGGAGAAAATTATAAATTACAGGATAACCTCAAAGAAAAATGATAAACCTTCACATCACAGTAAAAAGAGGATAAGCACAAATATTTAGCAAATACTAAAATATCAGCAAAAAAGAAATGATAGCAAGATTCATAAACATAATGAGCTCAGCACAGAAAATTATAGGGAACAAAGAAACCAGGAACACCATGAAAAAACACTTAACAAAATGGCAGCAACAAATTCATATGTTGACAATTACACTCAATGTCAATGGACTAAATGCACCACTCAAGAGATGGAGAGTTGCGAACTGGATAAGAAAACATAACCCATCAATATGTTGCTACAAGAGACACACCTTAGAGACAAAGACAAAAATAGACTAAAAATCAAAGGTTGGAAAAGATGTATCAAGCAAATGGCAACCAGAAAAGAGCAGGAGTGGAAATATTAATTCCTGATCGAATGGGCTTTAAGACAAAAACCACAATGAGAGACAAGGAAAGAAATTATATCATGATTAAAGGATCAATTGGACAAGACAATATAACCATAATATTTATGGACCCAATGAAAGAGCCCAAAATACATAAATCAGACTTTACAGAATTGAAAAGACAAATAGTTGACACCACAATTATGTAGGAGACTTTAATACACCACTTTTGAGGAAAGTGGAAACTGGAAAGAAACTCAACAAAGACGTGGAAGAGCTAAACAATACAATCCACCGACTAGACCTTATAGATATCTAAAGAGCACTTCACCCAACAACAACACAATATACTTTCTTTTTCAGTGCACATGGAGCATTTTCCATGATAGACCATACATTAGGCCACAAAGCAAGCCTTCACAAATTTAAAAACATTGAAATACTGCAAAGCATTTTCTCAGATCACAATGCTATCAAATTAGAAATCAACAATTAGGAAAGTCAATGGAAAAAGAGCAAACACATGGAAACTGAACAACACCTTCCTTAAGAATGACTGAGTAATAGAAGAAATAAAAAACGAAATTAAAACATTCCTTGAATCAAACGAGAATGAAAACACAAGATATCAAAATCTTTGGGACACAACAAAAGCAGTGATCAGAGACCAATTTATAGCAATAAATGCACACATCAAAAAAGAAGAAAGCCAAAATCAACACTTTAAATCAACATCTCCAAAAAGTAGAAAAGAACAGCAAGAAAAGCCTACAGTCACCAGAAAAAAAGGAAATAATAAAGATTTGAGCAGAAATCAATGAAACAGAAAATAGAACGGCAATAGAAAAAGTCAACAAAGAGGTTGGTTTTTTTTAAAAAGATTAATAAAATTGACAAAGCACTGGCAAATTTAACAAAGGAAAAGAGAGAGAGAATACAAATAACACAAATAAGAAACAAAATGGTCTACATCACAACAGAACCAAGTGAAATAAAAAGGATAATACCAGGATACTATGCAGAACTGTGCTCCAACAAATTTGAAAATCTGGAAGAAATGGATAGATTTCTAGAAACACACTACTTACCTAAACTAATACAGACTGAAGTGGAAAGTTGAACAGACCCATAACAAAAGAAGAAATCGAACAAGTCATCAAAAAATTACCAACAAAAAAAGGTCAGATGGTTTCACTGGAGAATTCTACAAAACATTCAGGGAAGAACTGACATCAATCCTACTCAAACTATTCCAGAACATAGAAAAAGATGAAATCCTCCCAAATTCATTTTATGAAGCAAGCATAACCTTGATACCAAAACCAGGCAAAGATATCACTCAAAAGGAAAACTGCAGACCAATATCCTTCATGAATACAGATGCAAAAATCTTCAACAAAATCCTAGCTAATAGACTCCAACAAATTATCCAAAAAATAATTCATTATGACCAAGTGGGGTTCATTCATATCAGGTATGCAAGGATGGTCCAACATTAGAAAAACAATCAACATCATTCACCACATAAATAAAACAAATGAAAAGAACCACATGATCATATCAAAAGATGCAGAAAACACATTTGATTAAATCCAACACCCATTCCTGATCAAAACTCTCAGCAAAATAGGAGTAGAAGGGACATTCCTCAACATAATAAAGGGCATAAATGCAAAATCAACAGCCAACATTCTTCTCAATGGAGAGATACTGAAACCATTCTGCTTGCAAACAGGAACCAGACAAGGATGTCCTCTATCACCACTTCTAGTCAACACTGGACTGGAAGTCCTAGCCAGGGCCATAAGGCAAGAAAAGGAAATCAAAGGCATTCAAATTGGTAAGGAAGAAGACAAACTAGACAAACTATTCCTATTTGCTGATGATATGATCCTATACCTAGAAAACCTTTTGGTAGCTATTGTAAATGGTATTGATTTCCTCATTTCTTTTTCAACCATCTCTTTGCTGGTGTAGAGGAATCCAACTGATTTTTGGATGTTGATCTTGTATTTTCCCACGATGCTAAATCTCTCAATTAGTTTCAGTAGATATTTTCCTGAGTCTCT
>NW_006922222.1:1134260-1164748 GCF_000298275.1 Orycteropus afer afer | reverse complement strand
ACCTAGGATAAGCAAAGCATTATTGAAGAAGAAGAAAAAAGTAGGAGGTCTCACACTCCTTGATCTTAAAACATACTATATAGCCACAGTAGTCAAAACTGCCTGGTATTGGTACAACGATTGATACATAGACCAATGGAATAGAATTGAGAACCCAAAAATAGATCCATCAACTTATGGTCAGCTGATCTTTGAAAAGGTCTGAAATCCATTCAATGGGAAAGAAATTGTCTGTTTAACAAATGGTGCTGGCAAAACTGGAAATCCATTTGCAGAAAAATTAAACAAGATCTGTACCTCACACTATACACAAAAACTAACTCCAGATGGATCAAAGATTTAAATGTGAAGCCTAAAACTATAAAGTTCCTCAAGGAAAAACTAGGGGCAAATTGAGGGGCCCTAATATACGGCAAAAATAGACTATCAAGCATAACTCAAAATGCACCAACAGCAGAAGAGAAGCCAGATGATTGGGACCTTCTAAAAATTAAATGTTTATGTTATTCAAAAGACTTCTCTGAACCTAGATTGGGAAAAAATATTTGGCAATGACATATCTGACAAGGGACTTATCTCTAGAATTTATAGAAAACTCCAACACTTCAACTACAAAAAGACAAATAATCCAATTTAAAAATGGGCAGAAGACATGAATACACACTTCACCAAAGAGGACATTCAGGCGACCAACAAACACATGAAGAAATGTTCATGATCATTAGCCATTAGAGAGATGCAAATCAAACAACAATGAGATACCATCTTGACCCAGCACTAGTAGCAAAGTTCAACAAGACAAAATAAATGCTGGCGAGGATGTGGAGAGATTGAGACTCTCATACATTGCTCATGGGACTGTAAAATGATACAACCACTGTGGAAATCAGTATGGCAATTCCTTAAAAAGTTGGAATTAGAAATACCATTTGACCCAGAGATTCCATTACTAGGTCTATATCCTAAAGAAGTGAGAGCCAGAACAAGAACAGATATATGCACACACATGTTCATCACAGCATTATTTACAAGGGCCTAAAGATGGAAACAACCAAGTTTCCATCAACATAAGTATGGATAACCAAACTATGGTACATACACACAATGGAATACTATGCAACCTTAAAGAATAACAGAGAATCAGCAAAACACCACATAATGTAGATGAACGTGGAGGACATTATGCCAAGTGAAATAAGTCAATCACAGAAGGACAAACACTGTATTAAAAGTCAAGGAAAGGTTTATATATGGAAGGAAATTTTCTTTGTTGGTTACCAGGGGTGGGAGGAGAGAGGAGGGAACATTGTTAAATTAGAGACAAGTACTGATTTGGTGAAGAGAAGGGCAATGTAGTAAATATGAGTGATCAAAGTGGTGACTTTGAGGAAGAATGTTTTGGTTACCTAGTGCCACTCTGACAAGAATATACTACAAATGGAATGGTCTTAACAAACAGGAGTTTATTCTCTTACAGCTTGGAGGCTTTATGTCCAAATTCAAAGTGCCAGGCTCTAAGGGCTGGGTGAAAGGCCCTCAACCATGGGGGCCAGCTCTGCCTCCCGCTCCCAGCTCACTGGAGCTAGAGGCATTTCTTCCCTCAGATAGCTACTGGCTGCTGAGGCTGACAACCCAAGGTTGGCAAGTAAAAAGACATAGTCCTGATGTTACGAAACCACATGGCAGGCCATTAATTCAAGTCCATTTTAAGTCCCAAGGTTGGCAGAGCATGGCAGGCTGCTGAACAACAACACAGCTACATGTAGTGGCCAAGTGTGCCATAAACTAGAGACTATCCCCAAGTCTTCTCCTTATATACAGGAAGCAGACCACATCCCAAAGGCAGCTACTCAGCTGCTTGTGGTAGATCCCCCACCTTGGAGTTGATTGCCAGTCTCATCATGGGGAATAACTACCACCAGCTGCCCAGCCACTTAACACACAAACATAACCACCACAAAGAGGAAGACAAAGAGAGGTACATGGGAGGTACAGACAACAAAGATGAACCCTTTTGCACATACAGTACTGTGTTGTCAGTGAAGGCAAACATGGATACATGGGTGGATAGATGGGTGGACAGGCTGAACTATTAGGTATGTCTGTGCAGGGGGGAGTGTACCCAAGACCATGTATAGGGTTGGCAGAAAATATTTCTACAAGTTTATTTGTATGTTCTGTAAAAATTCCCAGGTATATAGCAGAGCTGACAGGGGGCAAGATTGTAGTCACTTCTTGGCCACAGCCAGCTACCCAGAAGGAGTAAGTAGTTGACCTGCGGGCTTGGGACCATAGTTACAGGGGATATCAAGCTCAATTGGCATAACATACTACACAAAAACACTGTTCCACATTCTACTTTGGCAAGTAGAACTGAGATCTTAAAAGCTTGCAAGTGGCCATCTAGATGGGCAATGATGGGTCTCTCCTCATCCAGAGCAAAGAAGAATGAAGAAAACCAGAAGTGCATCGAAATAATTAGTCCAAGGGACTGGTACACCATGTGATCCTCAGCATATACAACTATGAGACCAGAACTAGATGGTGCCCAGCTACCACTGTCAACAACTCGGAGGGGGATCTATGTAGGAGAGCCTGGATAGGATGGGAGAACAATGTGGAACAAAACTCAAAATCATTGAAAAAAAAAAAAAAAAAAAAGACAAGGTTTTCTGGTCTGATAGAGCCTGATGGAACCATTGAGACTATGGCCCCTAGTTGCCCTTCAGGTCTGGAATTGAACCCACTCCTGTGGCTCCCAGCCAAACAAAAGACAGGCATATGAGGTGACCATTTATATTAGGTAGATACAATCACTGGAGAGATGAATTATATGAGAATAGAAGGGTGTGTATGCACAGGGAGACAGCTCAGGGGCAGGAGTACATGGGAAGGAAGGACACAGGGAAGAGGTAAGTATGGGGAGGAAGTGGGAGGGGAGCTGTTACATTGTGGTAAATTATAGTCAATGTCATGAGACAAAGTGTATGTGAGCTTCTATATGGAAATTGAATTTGCTTTGTAAACTTTCACCCAAATCACAATAAAAATTAAAAATGTATATATATATATATGGAGGGAATGTACAGAGTCACTGTACAAAAAAGAATAGGTTGATGTTCAACTATTTCATGAGAGGGCATATGATTTAGAACCAATAGTATTGAAGGAAGAAGTCAAAACTGCACTGAAGGAATTGGTGAAAAACAAGGCTCCAGGATTTGACAGAATACCCATCGAGATGTTTCAACAAATGGATGCACTGGAGGCACTTAACTTGTCTATTGCAAGTAATTTGAAAGACAGCTGCCTGGGCAACTGACTGGAAGAGATTCATATTTGTACCATTCCAAAGAAAGGTAATCCCACAGAATGTGGAAATTATCAAACGATATCATTAATATCATATGCAAGTAAAATCTTATTGAAGATAATTCAAAAATGGTTGCAGTAGTACATTGACAGGAAACTTCCAGCAATGTAAGCTGGATTCAGAAGAGGACGAGGAATGAGGGATATTATTGCTGATGTCAGATGGCTCTTGGTTGAAAGCAAAGAATAGCAGAAAGATGTTTCTTTGTGTTCTTTTGACTATGCAAAAGCATTTGACTGTGTTGATCACAAGAAATTATGGATGCCATCGCAAAGCATGGGAATTCCAGTGTAGTTAATTGTGCTCATGAGTAACCTGTACATAGACCAGGAGGCTGTGGTTCAAAGAGAATGAGGGGATACTATATCATTTAAAATCACGAAAGGTGTACATCAGGGTCATATCCTTTCACCATTCTTATTCAATCTGTATGCTGAGCAAATAATCCAAGAAACTGGACTATATGAAGAAGAAAGTGGCATCAAGACTTGTGGAAGACTCATTAACAACTTGCGATATGCAGACAATACAATCTTTCTTGCTGAAAGTGAAGATGACTTGAAGCATTTACTGACGAAGATAATAGACTACAGTCTTCAATATGGATTGCACCTCAACATAAAGAGAATGAAAATCCTCATGACTGGACCAAGAAGCAGCATCATGATAAATGGAGAAAAGATTGGAATTGTCAAAGATTTCATCTTACTTGGATCCACACTCAATACCCACAGAAGCAGCAGTCAATAAATCAGATGTCACATTGCACTGGGCAAATCTGCTGCAAAAGACCTCTTTAAAGTGCTGAAGAGCAAAGATGTCACTTTGAAGACTAACCCAAGCCATATACACATTGGAATACTATGCAACCTCACATGCATGTGAATGCTGGACAATGTATATGGAAGACCGAAGAGCTGATGTTTTGAGTTGTGGTGTTGGTGAAGAATACTGAAAGTACCATGGACTGCCAGAAGAACTAACAAATCTGTCCTGGAGGAAGCACAGCTGGAATGCTTCTTAGAAGCAAGAATGGGCAGACTTTGTCTCACTTGCTTTGGTCGTGTTGTCAGAAGGGACCAGTCCCTGGAGAAGGATATCATGTTTGGTAATGTGGAGGGTCAGTGACAAACAGGAAGGCCCTCAATGAGATGGACTGACACAGTGGCAGCAACAATAGGCTCAAGTATAGCAAGGATTGTGAGGATGGCACAGGACCAGGCAGTGTTTCTTTCTGTTCTACACAGGGTCACTAGGAGTCAAAGCAGACTCGACAACACCTAACAACAGGCAATGTGCTTGACATGTATTATTTCATTTGATCCTCATGGAAATTTACTTGTAGGGCCTTCTATTCTTCTCCTTTAAAGATCAAAAGAAAACAAATTGAGGGCTCCAGAGATGCTTAGGAGCTGGCCCAACATCACAGAGCTGGTACATAAATCCTGTCTCTGGGCTTCTGATACTCTACTACCAAGAGAAAGATCCTGTTGTTCTGGTGACGGGGGATGAGAGGCTCACACAGAAAGTCCTTCTTGCCCAGAATATTTAACCTGTTCAGTACAGAAGCCCCTCCTTGTGAGGTTAGGTTAACAACTAAAGACTGGAAAGGTCAACCTAAGGTTGAGCCAGGGTTCCTTGCCCAATCTTTAGAACAATGAGTTTCCCTAAACGGATTTTCAGTGGTCCTGAGAGCTCTGGAAACATGCTGAGTGCTGGGGTCCTTATTGTTTGAGAGTGGGGGAGTGGAAGGAAGAGTGGAGCACAGTGGTGGCTTATACTGGGAGTGGATATTCCAGGCCTATGTTTAGCAGTTCATTTAGATAATGGCTATGAGCCCAACATCATGGCAGGGCTTAATTGCAACAGTTCTCTTTATTATTTTAAAACAATGAAGGCTTATTGTGTTCATCAGCCAACTGGATTCCAGCCCTAAAGTACATACAATGTCCATAATTAGGGGCCAACTTGGGGAGGAGATCCTGACTTGCCTCTACTTGTTCGATAGTAACCATTCTTGGATATTTAAAGGGACAGTTATAAGCCTGGTCCCTTGCTGTGGGCTGTGTCTAGGTTGAGGGATAATATTTTGCCCACAATATAACGCTGAAAAACAATTTCAGTGTTGTTGACAAATAACAGTCTGTAAGACTTTGAGGCCTTTCCAAGTCCTTTGAGACCAGGGATTTTGGCTTACTCATTTCTGTCTCCTCATTTATTTTTTAGCACATGCCTGGGACAGCTTGTGATCAATTTTGTTTGTTGAATAAGTGAATAAATGAAATCTGTAAGAAATATTCTCCAGCCACAAATCTACTGATTCCAGTGCTCATTTGAATCAACAGCGGGTCTAGGTGCTGTCCCTATTACTTTCCCTATTTTTTCTTGCTTTGTCTACCTCTCACCAAATAAATTAAGAAAACAACACTAGGAATGGTGTGCATAAGGTTTTTTTTTTTTTTTTTTTTTTTTTTTTTTTAAGTCAGTATGAATGGAAGTCTAAAACATAGCCAGCAATAAGTAAATATTAACGAATAAATTCACTTGATGTTTCTTTTAACACAAAACCCAAACCAAACCAGTTGCTGTTGAGTAGATTGTGACTGCAATGCCACGTCTTATGGAGTGGGACTGTGCTCCACAGGGTTCTCTTGGCTGTAGTTCTATGGCAGCAGGTCATCTGGCCTTTCATCTGCTGTGCCACTGAGTGAGGTCAAACCTCCAGCTTTTAGGTTAGTCACTGAGCACACACTTCTGCCACCGAGGGACTCCTCTTTTAACCGAGGTATTTAGAAAAGGGTTTTGCAGTCCATGGGGAGCTCTGATGGCATAGTACCTAAGGCATCTGACTGCTAAAGAGAAGACTGGTGGTTCAAATCCTCCCCCAACCTACTCCTCAGAAGGAAGACTGGGCAATCTACTTCTGTAGAGATGCTGCCTTGGAAACCCAAATAGGGGTCGCTATGAGTAAGAATCAACTCGATAGCAGTGAGTTTGTTTGTTTGTTTGTTTGTTTGTTTGCTTTTTTAATCTTTACGAGAGCAGATCACCAGATTTTTCTCCTTTGGAGCCCCTGTGTGGGTTCAAGCTGACAGCCTTTTGGTTCTCAGTCAAGCACTTAACCCTGGCTCCACCACGGCTTCTTAATTTTTTATTAGTGTGGTAATTTTATGCCTAAAGCAATTTGACAATAGGTTATACTTCAAAAATTAAATAATAAAGAACTTTTGCTAAAATCTGAAGGACACAACTTACAAGTTGAAAGTGTCCTTAAGATTCTAGAAGCAAGTTAATATTTCTCATTGCACTGGGAATAAACTGGAATGGATTCTACTTTTTTTGTATTCACTGAGGGCAGAACCAGAGCAAATGAACTTAGATTGATAGACAGGACCATTCCATACTTGACTGAGTTCCTAAGAAAGGCTATAGAGTCTCTCAGAAATATTTGAAGAAATAGAAGTGATTCTCATTTATGTGGATGACATCAATATGAATGTGCTTTGAGATGGGAAAGTGGGTGAGATTATCCCTTAAGAAATTAGAGTCCAGTGGCAAAGGCATATAGGACAACTTGTTCCCAGGGGAACTGGCTAGCTTCTTCAGCACTAAAATTCTCTGCTCAGTAAAGATGACATAAAACTATCCACAACTTGAGTCACGTGGAAAGACTTACTCATGAAAAGCTCCCCCTCCCCACCCCCTTCACCCACCGGGACTCCTCCTGCAGGCTTGCTGGTTACATTTTTGGAATTCGGGAGGTTTGGGTTCATGGTCACACAGACACCAGTGTTGGTCTTCAGTTTTATTGTCCTCTGAGACACAACGGACAGTCCTTTTCTGAAGGCCACCTCCACAGGAAGCAGTGCACTGAAAGAAAGAGGGATGAGAATCAGAATTCTTTTCTGGGTCACCAAGGGACACAACACAACACCTCTAATCAAACTGTGGCCAATTATGGGAAAGACCCAGTTACAGAAACCTCCTTGAAAGAGTCAATAAATAGAATAAGGGCACTAATAATTTGGAAATGTGAATTTAAAAAGAGTCCCATGTTACATGACTATAGTTTGAATTTGGCTTTATTATCATATTCTCTAAAGAATGTGCCTTTCTTTCCAATATTTGAGAATGGCCTCTTCCCTTCACCTTCCTCTCTTCCTCATGGCCATACCATTCAGGCACCTATGTTAGTACAGTGAAGACCTGCCCCTATGGTCCAGGGGAAGGTCTCTGAATCAAGATGGGCCAATTACTTCCTTAGGAATTTAGAATTGACACCTAGTAAGAGATTCCATCTGAGGCTGAAATACAAAACTTGGGTGTACATCCTGCCAAGTTGGCTGGAAGAACAGAGAAAACCAGATGACAGAGAGTGTGAGAGGAATGAAGCATATGCTTAGATAAGAACCAGAGTGAGAGAAGGAGTGCTTCCAGGGTCCATAGTGGCTCAAACTCCCAACCCAAACACCCATATGACCAAAATGAATATATGGAGTGACACATATGGGTAGAGGTTGAATTGCAAACAAAACAAGAAAATTTTCCATCTGGGCCTTCATGTCTCAATAACCTATTTCTATCAACTAGTTTTGATTTGAGATGAGGCATCAGGTATGAGGAGATGGAGCTTCTAGTGAAGTGAGATTATGGTCAAAAGAGAAGTGGGAGAGGAAGACTACAGTGGAAAGGAGAGAGAGTTTGGAATGGAGGTAAGGACAGGGCTGGGTGTGGAGACTGGAGAAAAAGTCAAACAGGAGTCTGGCCATAGCTACACCACCCGTGGTCTAAGGACCCCCTAATTGATAAAGTTCCACTTTAATGTCATTATATGGCACCACTCCTCAGAAGGATGGAGAAACCCAAGGAGGGGTTGCTATGATTCGGGTCTGACTCGACAGTAGTGGGTTTGGTTTTTATGGCCATCTGGCAGCAGGATGGACATGCTCTGGCTTGTTGCATAAACATATATAAAACAATCCCTGAGGATGTTAGAAAATGTGTCTCAATTTATCATATATATATTATATATATATATATATACACACACACACACACATATATATATATAAAGTGATCAAAAAATTATTTCTTTTTGTAACAATAACATGTTGTTGTTGTTATGTGCCATCGAGTCAGAGCTGACTCATAGCGACCAATCCTTGGGTTTCCGAGGCAGTATCACTATGGAAGTAGATTGCCCCATCTTTCTTCTGAGGAATGGCCGGTGGGTTTAAACCGCCAGCCTTCTGGTTAGCAGTCAAGTGCCTTAGGCATTATGCTACCAGAGCACCTAATAATAACATACTCATTCTATAAAATTTGAGAAATAGAGAAATAGTTAAAAAATATTACACATACTTCTACCACTCACTGACAAGCAGTATTAACATTTTGTGTATTTCCAGCTGGGCTTTTTATCTTTTTAATTGTGATTTGGATGCAAATTTACAGAGCAGAATTTGTTTTACATTCAATAGTTTGTGTACATTTGGATTCACTCTCTAATTACCATCCCCAGCCCTAACCCACTCTCTTCCTCTCCTTTCCCAGTGACCAGCCCCCCATCCCTGTGTCCTTCTTAGTTATGCACTCCTGTCTGTCCAGCTTTTCCTTTGTGTGAATGTTGCCCCTCTGGTGTCCCATAGCTGATTGCTCCAAGGGGTGATCTACGTAGAGTAAGTAGGTGCATCACCTTGGGTTGGATGTTCCACATTTAAGTCTTACTGTTGGGCTGAGAGCCAGCCCTTGGGAGTGAGTTTTATCTCAGGCACAAAGTGTATCCTAGGGCCAGAGTCTTGGAGGTCCCACCAGAGTTCATCCGACCAGTAATTCTAGTCATTATTGTGTTTTTGAGTTTTGTTCCATGTTTTTCCTCCTACTTTATCCAAGATCTCCAGTTTTGATCCCTTCCCGAGTGGCTGGCATACCACATAATATTCTTATGCTTTACATTTTATTTCTTGTTTTATTACTTTTACCCTTCTATTTCTTATATGGTAAAAACCTCCCAGGGGGCAGAAACCAGTTCCTCTTTATTTGTCCTTCATAGCAATTAGAAGAAGGCTAGACACAGCCTAACATTCAGTAAATATTCACTGATGGATTGCCTGAAAAAGATTGCAGCATATCAATGTCTGAAAAATCACTGTTGTTGTTGTTGTTATGTGCCGTCGAGTCAGACCAGACTCATAGTGACCCCTCCTTGGGTTTCCGAGGCAGTATCACTACAGAAGTAGATTGCCCAACCTAAATTGCATGTCATTTGAAATATTATTGGACACCCATTCAGCCTACTAAAGAAGAGAACATGCACACTGGGATACCACTGATAAATTCGTACCACACTTTGTTTCCACCAGACACCTTGTGATGATTAATTTTACTTATCAACTTGGCTAAGCTATGGTGTTTGGTAAAACACAAATCTAGTTGCTGCTATAATTACATGTGATTAAAGCAGTTGGTCTCAAGTAAAACAGATTACCTTCCATAATGGGGGCAAGCATCAATCAGTCATTTGAAGGTCCTAAGAGCAAAAAGAGAGTTTTCCTAGGGCATGTTCTGACTCCAGAGTATCAATAGATATTTTTGCTAGAACACTCTTCCTCCCTTCACTCAAATTATTGCCTGAAGTAAGAGTTTTGGGACACAGCCTGCAGAAGTTTCCAGCCTGTCGCTTGACCAGTAGATTTGGGACTTGCCAGCTCCCTACAATTGTGAAATAATCCCTTGAAATAGAGAGAAACATGTTTCTGTTGTTAGTTGCCATAGAGTTGGCTATGATGCATGGCAACATTATATATAACAGAACAACACGTTACGTGGTCCTGTGCCACCTTCATCATCTTATCAACCTATGGGGCTCATCTTCCAGTACTGTCTCAGACCATATGTATATGTATCTCTCTCTCTCTCTCTCTCTCTCTATATATATATATATATATATATGACCTTATTGTGAATAATGGGAATTCCAGAGCACTTAATTGTGCTCATATGGAACCTATACTTAGACCAAGAAACAGTCATTTAAATAGAACAAAGGGATACTGCATGGTTTAAAATCAGGAAAGTTGTGCGTATGCATCAGGGTTGTATCTTTCACCATACTTTTTCAATCTGTATACTGAGCAAATAATCAGAGAAGCTGGACTATATGAAGAAGAATGCAGCATCAGGATTGGAGGAAAACTAACAATCTGCAATACACAAATGACACAACCTTTCTTGCTAAAAGTGAAGAGGACTTGAAGCACTTACATATGACGATCAAAGACTACATAACCTTCATTGTGGATTACACCTCAACTTAAAAAAGAAAAAGTCTTCACAACTGGACCAATAAGCAACAACATGATAAACAGAGAAAGTGTTGAAGCCATAATCAACATCCATGGAAGCAGCAGTCAAGAAATCAAATGATCTATTGCATTGGGTAAATCTGCTGCAAATGTGCCTGACCTAAGACAGTATTTTCAATTGCTTCATATGCATATGAAAGTTAGACAATGAATAAGGAAGACTGAAGAAGAGCTGATGAGTTTGTATTATCATATAAGCTAAGAGTATTGAATAGACTGTTGGCTGCCAGAACAATGAACAAATCTGTCTTGGAAGAAGTATGGGTGGAATGCTCCTTAGAAGTGAGGATGCTGGGACTTCATTCCCATGTACTCTGGACATGTTAAAAGGAGGGACTAGTCCCTGGAGAAGCACACCATGCTTGGTAAAGAAGAGGGTTAGCAATAAAGAGGAAGCCTTTCAATGAGATGTGTTGACACAGTGGCTGCAACAATGGGCTCAAACGTAGCAATTGTGAGGATTTTGAAGACCGGGTTTTGTTTTGTTCTGTTGTAGAGGATTGATATGAGGCAGAACCTACTCGATGACACCTAACAACAACAATATATATATAAAACATATATACATTGTTTTATATACATGCACACACACACATGTAATATACCTCTATCTTTACATCTATACATATATATACCTATCACTTGTTCTGTTTCTCTAGAGAACCCGAACTCTGACTAAGAAGACAGACCTCTAATACAGAAGATTAAGAGAAGCATCATCAAATATTTCTTACCTTCTACTGCTTTATTTTTTTCTACTCTTCATAAAACTTTTATCATGGCAAGTAGCCTAGGGCATCACGTTTATTTATAAAGTTATAGATTTCTGAGATTAAGCCTGAAGGTAATTTTATTCAGTGAATTTACCTCACATTCTCCATGGATGGAGATAAGAAAAAAAATAGTAAGAAATAACTGCTCAATTGACCTTGAGTAACAACCAATCTGCAACAGAAAGGACAGAGGCAAGATCAAGCCAGAATATGTTAATAAACATGGAGGACAGTTCAGGTGATTCTGCTCACAGATGGTCCTGGATCATCCACTTAACGTCTCTGTTTCTTCTTCTGTTAAATAAAGTTGCTAAAATGAAGACCAAATGACTTCCTTTCCTGCTGTCTGCTTCTAAAGGTCTGGTTTTGACATCCTGGTGGAACAAGGCTAAGCTAGTCCAGGGTGCTGAAGTCATGAAAGTGCCCTGAAGCCGGGCACATTTAGATGCAAGAGCTAATTCCAAGACAGGCATGAAAACAAACAGGTCACTGTTTATGTATTTCTTAGTCAATTAAAGTGACTTCTGATTGAGAAGCTGCATAGTGTTGTATTTAATTGGAAAATTAAGGAGGAAGCACGTTTGCTAATTTGAGTTTGTTAAGTGTGGTAATGCTGAGAGTTTAGGGTTTAGAGAGAAGGTGTTATTGTTGTTAGGCACCATTGAGTTAGCTCCAACTCACAGCGACCCAACATACAACAGAACAAAAACACTGTCCGGTCCTGCACCATCCTCATAATCCTTGCTAAGCTTGACGCCATCATGGCAGCCACTGTGCCAATCCGTCTTGTTGAGGGTCTTCCCCTTTTCTGCTGACCCTCTAATTTACCAAGCATGATAGCCTTCTGGGAATGGTCCCTTCCGGACAACATGAATACCTGAAACAAAGTCTGGTCGTGCTCACTTCTAAGGATAATTTCTGCTACACTTCTTCCAAGACATTCTTCTGGAACGTGTTCTTCTGTTATATACAATGTTGCCATGCATCATAGCCAACTCTATGGCAACTAACAACAGAAACATGTTTCTCTTCCATTGTTCATTCTTCTGGCAGTCCACTGTATTTTCAGTATTCTTCACCAACACCGCAATTCAAAAGCTGTCAATTCTTCAGTTTTACATATTCACTGTCTAGCTTTCACATGCATATGAGGCAATTGAAAATACCATGGCTTGGGTTAGGTGCACCTTAGTCTTCAAAGTGATATCTTTGCTCTTTAACACTATAAAGAGGTCTTTTGCAGCAGATTTACCCAGTGTAATCTGTCATCAGTTTCTTGACTGATGCTTCTATTGTGGACCCAAGTAAAATGAAATCCCTGACAACTTCAATCTTCTCCCATTCATTGTGCTTTTGCTTATTGGTTAAGTTGTGATTATTTTTGTTTTCTTTATGTTGAGGTATAATTCATACTGAACACTGTAGTCTTTGATCTTCACTTATAGCAAGCAATGTTGGGTCATATAGAGGGAAATATGGGGCAGTGGTGGTTCAGTGATAGAACTCTCAGCTTCCATGTGGGACACCTGGGTTAGATTCCCAGCCAGTGCACCTCCTATGCAGTCATCTCCTGCCTATCATTGGAGGCTTATTTCTCTGATGTTGAACAGATTCCAGGGGAGCTTCTAGACAAAGATTGACTAGGAAGAAAGGCCTTGTGATCTCCTTTTGAAAATCAGCAAATGAAGACCCTGTGAATTGCAACCGTCTGATCATAACCAATCATTAGAATGGACTGAGCAGCAGTTGTGCACACGGTCACATAAGTCAGGGGCTGACACCTCCTTGAGTTTTTAAAGCGATATCACTACAGAAGTAGATTGCCCAATCTTCCTTCCGAAGAGTGCTGGTGGGTTTGAACCACCAGCCTTCTGGTTAGCAGTCAAATGCCTTAGGCACTACACCACTAGAGCTTCCAGTTTAGCAACAACAATACCTCTCTTGGGGCTCATATCCACTCCTTTGGATTCAATTAAACAGGATTTTTGTTGCCAAATTGAACAACCAAAGTGGGCATGGGGCTAACCTTATTGTCTCCCAGCTAAAGCTACTGTCTAACTGAATTGTTGGGAGCTCTGGTAGCATAGTGGCTAAGACACTTGCCTGCTAACCAGACGGCTGGCGGTTCAAACCCACCAGCCACTCCTTGGAAGGAAGGTTGGGCAATCTACTTCCTTAGTGATACTGCCTCGGAAACCCAAGGAAGGGTTGCTATGAGTTGGGTTTGACTCGACAGCACATAACAACAACAACAACAACTGAATTGTTCAGAGCCTAAGCTTAGTTCTGCACTAGTCTCACTCCATCCTTGATGTCTGTCCAGTAAGAATGCAAGGGCTTTCTTCAGTTTAAACTGATTTATTTGAAAAAAAAAAAATTGATTCCTAGGGTCCAACAGAAGATTAGTAAAGACTTGTTCTATGAGAAGCTGTGAAAGAGATACTTTAAATCTGGACTCCATTATTATTACCACTCAACCAACAGAAATCAAGTAGATAAAGATGAAGAAGAAAAACCATTTGATGAAATATTTTCATTGAATGATTTTTTTGTACTTATCATTAATATATAGCAGGCATTTCTCTAAATTCATAATAAGTGACTTGAGTTCAATCCTTGTGACAACTATGCAAAATAAAATTGGTTTCCTAGTTTTACTGATGTAGAACCAGATCTTCCCTGCACCACAGTGTGGTGCAATGAATTACTGTTTTTACTGGCCTTTCCAGTCATGGTCTTGTATCTCCCACAAAATATTTGCTGGGCCACAGTCTTACAACGGATTATGAATTGATGGTTAAAAATCTCCTCAATAGAATTAACTGACTTGTAGTCATCTGAAGAGATTGGTCACGTTATGGACCTGCTGGAAAGACTATCCTTGAAATTGAAAAGGAGTTTACTTATGAAAGGGCCAGTCCCACAGAGGTTCAGGGGGACCTCACTACTATGAAGGGTATGTACTAGAGTACAGCAAGTGATTTGGATCCAGTGTCCCTGTGCTAAGAACCTACTAGACCAAGACAAATAAGCTATAACACTGAAGACAGAGAGATAGTGGGCTGGTCAGCTTATGGAAAGAGAGCTGAGGGTCTTCAGACAGGAGACTTGCTTGTAAAGCTGGGTACCTCTGGGCATTTGCCAGTGGAGCTAAAAGAACTGTAACACTTGCATGTGCAGGGCAGAGGCCTGAATGTACCCATGCAACATGCCTCCTTAACAGTTCCTTCCCTGGGCAGCATGGCAGAAGGCATAGAGTCCTTGGGCAGTGTGGGCCCAGGTAGTGTGGTAGTAAGAGAGAGAACCACATAGTCAGTAGCATGGTGGGAGCAAACAGCAGAGGCCTAGAAGGGACTAGTGGGAGAGACTCAGGGATCTACCGGCCAAGTCCCAGAGGCAGAATAGAAGGTTCAGGCGTGGTGCAGGCCCCTCAAGCAGCATGATGGTAGCTGGAAGCAGTGCTGCCATGAATTCAGAATCTGACCTGAACTGTGCCACCTGCCCAGTGACAAAAGAATGGATATGGGTAATTTGGGGAAAGGGTAACCCCTTTGGGAATCTGTTGTTACTGTTTATTGTTTATTTTCTGTAAATAATAATGATAGCTTTCACTTTGTCAATACCGTGTAAGTGTCCCATATGTCCAGCTTGATCATAGATAAACATAGCACCTATGGAATGGTTGATGCCAGTGGGTGTATATGCCTCATTCCTAGCAGTCTTACAGTTGTCTAGAAGTTTAAGGCAGAGCCTGCCTGCATGTGCAATGAAGATAGCTGACAGGCAATACACTCACCTTTTGCCTTTCTATTATAGCATTTCTAGTCCTTTCTGTGGAGACTCATGCCCTTCATTTTGGGAAAAATATTAATTGGTTATCTAGTTATTGTGTTCCCAAGGAGACACTCTAACAAAGGGGAAATGGTTAAGTAAGCTGTAATCACCCTACTTGATGGAACTTTATTGTGAATAAAGGGTTAACATTAGACTTCAGGTTAACAAAGATGTGGTTTAGCCTATGGGGGGAAATGACCTTAAAGTATGGTTTCCTTGGAAGCTACAGAGTTAAGGTCAATGTAGATATTTATGACTGCTTGTCTACTGGGAAACTCCTGATGTGTACAACTGTCCCATACTGGTATTGGAGCACTGTGAGTTAGCACATGGTATTGAGCATGGATAACTAGGACAGTATAAAATATTGGCAGGAAACTGTGGGTTCTGTGTGTCAAGTTGATCCATATGCACCTTGGCTCTCATTCTGTGCCAACTACACACACTGTGTATGGATCAGAAGCTGGAAGTTTTGCACTGGGTAGCTGCTGGGCTTTCTGAAGGGAAGAGGCTGCTGTGTCGACTATATTTCCACTTTACATGGGTCTTAGTTTCTAGTGCTGGTGTAACACAAATACAAGTGGGTGGTTCCAAAGAACATAAATTTATTTTCTAACAATTCTTGAGGCTAACAGCCCAAACCAGGGTCTCAGCTATGTTGATTCTTTCCTTGGTGGTAGCCCTAGACATTCATTGTTTCCTTGCTGATTCTCACATGGCATCTGTCTTTCCATGCACGTGTGTATGTGTGTACAAGGCTCTGTGTCTATCTAATCTGCTTTTTGTATAATTCAGAAGTGATTACCTTTAGAACCCACAACAAAATAAAGAAAACTCTATTTCTTTACTGAGGTGTAGTAACTTACATGGTATGACTTTTCTACCATAGTCTTGTTAAAGTCGTCCACCTGGGGCAGCATGAAGTAATCTTCTGGGAAAATTTGCTCTCTCTCTCTCTCTCAGGTGTGTAGAAATCTGATGTTGGGATTGGTTGGTTTTGCCACTCTGCCAAGCTTAAAATGAGCCTACATAGAGGCAGAAAAAAAATATCTCTGACTGCTGGCTGAGAGAGATGCAATTCTGAGAGAAAGACACCCAGGTAAGAGAAAGAAAGAGAGAGAGAGAGAGATCCAGCTGAAAGAGAGAGAGAGATGCCTGGCTGAGAGAGAGACATCTGGCTGAGAGAAAACAGCAGTGGAACCAAGAGATATGGGACAGAGTGGCAGGCTTACCTGGCCCACAGAGGCAGAGGTCAGGCTGAGAGGCCAAGGGCCAGAGAGGCGTCTCTAAGGACACAGCAGAAGGGAGACTGTCCTGTTTGAACTGTACCCTGAGCATGTTCCTGAACTTGTATTGTAGCCTGTTGCTTCCCTAATAAACCCCATAATCTGTGAGTTCTGTGTGGCCACTGCAGTGAATTATTGAACCCAGCAGAGAGGTGGTGGGTGCCCCAAGAGGGATGGTTGTTGTCAAGGTTAGTAAGAGGGTTGGAGGGTGGCAGCATGTCTGGCCTCATAAGAACAGGCCATGGGCTGCTGATGGTGATTCTGTCTTCCTCTTGGTCAGAAGATGCCGCCTCCTTGACCCTTTCTCACTTACCCAGTATGAGACAGCAGCCAGTTGATATCCATAATTTGAGTTGCTTTGAGTCCAAATCAACTTGATGAAACCTAACATTTTCTTTTTTAAAAGACAGACATAAAATGAGAAGGACTATTGCAAAATCTTACCAAGTTCCAGCTCCCAGTGACCCAGTGACAGCAAGGGTGCTTGTTACAGGGTGCTGTGGATGTGGGCCTTTCTGTCCAGTCACAGAGGCCTCCTGGACAAGACACTCGCCTTTTCTGAACTCCACCTCCACAGGATCTGGAGCACTGATACAGAACAAGGACAGAATTAGGTGAAAACCATGTAGTGACAATTTTAGTGATAAGGGAAGAACTTTTCCTATCATATTTGTTGTGTGCAATGTTATAAGGAATATTGGTTCTGTAGCATTGTTGCAAGTTTCTACAATGATCACTCTAGTAATTTTAAGCAAGAGTGCTAAAGAGAGAGAGAGAGGGAGAGAGGTCAATAAAGGAAATCTTGAGGATAAGAGGAAGAGAAAAATCAGAAGCTGTCAAATAGCTCAATGTCAAACAATACGTCAAAAGGAAGGAGTTATGCTTGAAAGTGTAAATGAGTAATCATTCAAGAATGGACATAACATCATCTGAGTTTTGCCTTCTGACATAAGTGTCTAGAAACCCAAATATAACATTTGGAAATTTTTTATTTATTATGATTATCTCTGACACCCTGAACAGAGAGAACACAATTTCAATACAATTTTGTTCATCTCCTATTAAAAAGGGATTTAGTCTTCCTTCCCACTACATAAAATTTTAGGAATCAATTTGTCCATACTAGTGACTATGAAATTGATAGATCTTCTCAGCATTCTGATGCACTGGCTGTAATGTCTACAAAATAAATTTGAGTCAAGTAGGATTCTTGAATGGGATATAATTTTTAAATGTGTCAGGTTTTTGCTTACTAGAATAAGTCTATACAGGATATTATCTCACTTTTCAGAAGCTTCTAGAAAGAAATAATATAATTTCCCAAGAATCAAATATTTATATAAAAAATTAAGTTGAGTTATTGCATGGTAGCATTACCAACAAAACAACTGTAGTTGTCAGCATCAAGCCCATCATGTGATGTACAATGTGTGTGGGGGCTACCACAGAAACAGAGGAGTTATATTAAACTGACACAGTCTGTCCAATGAGAGAACTGATCACTTGCTTTCCCAATATTCCAACTTTGAGAGTCAATACGGACTTTTTTTTTTTTCCATTTCTCCAATCTATTTTCTTTTTTAAAAATTTTTATTGTGATTTGGGTGAAAGTTTAAAGACAAATTCCATTTTCCATACAGAAATTCATACACATTTTGTCTAATACATTGATTGCAATTTCCCACAATGCAACATCTCTCTTCCCACCTCCTCCTCACAGTTACTTCTTCCCTGTGTCCTTCCCTCCCATGTACTCCTGCCCCGAGAGGTCTCCCTGTGCATACACTGCCCTTCTATTCTCCCATGATTGATCTTTTCAAGGAGTGTATCTACCTGATGTAAATGTTCAGCCCATATGCTGGTCTTTTATTTGGCTTATCCAATCTATTTTCAATCCTATTTGAGAAGGAAAAGAATCATATAGTTTACATCTTTGGGGATGCCTATAGGTCTGCATATAGATACAGGGCCACCTAGCCAAGTAACCTCCAAGAAAAAAGGATGAAAACAAGTGTAGATCAGTGGATCTCAAAGTGTGGTCCCCAGACCAGCAGCTTCAACATCACTTGGGTACTTGTCAAAAATGTAGAATGGCAGATCCTACCCCATATCTCTGAATTGGATACTCTGGTGTTGGGGCCCAGTGTGTTGACTATCCCTCCTTATGATTCTGTTGCTTGCTAACATCTGATGTAGAAGCACACATTCCTAGGGCTGAAATATATCTGCTATGTAGGTCATCTGGGCTGACTGTCTTTCACCCAACAGGCCCAGAACATTCTGAGGATGACTGGACACCAGGTGGTATACACAGGCAGAGGAGTAGCATGAGCTGGGGGGAGGACCTAAGGATGCCCAGTTCTGCCCAGTTCTAGGGAAATACTCAAAGGAGATTTGTGTTTTCCATTTCCACTGCTCTCTCAGAAAGAAGTCTTCCAACTTCATGATTTGGGAAAGCTCTTTCTTCTGCTAGCAGCCAGTGAATGCGAGCAGGGAGAAAATACTGCAAAATTCTCAGCTTTTGCAAGATCAGTACAGAACAATTTAGGAAGAAGCATGGTGGAGGTCCTCAGGGGATAAAAATTAAACCAAACTCACTGCCATTGAGTCAAATCTGACTGATATTGACCCCTATTTAGTTTCTGAGGCTGTAAATCTTTATAGAAGTAGACTGCCCCATTTTCCTTCCTCTGAGTAGCTGGTGGGTTTGAACCACTGATCTTCTGTGATTAGCAGCCAAATGCCCTATCCACTATACCACCAGCATTCCTTAGGAATAAGTCTCCTATAATGGGGCTCCCAGAGGCTGCTAGAGAAGCATAAAGTAGGCATCTTCTTTTCCATAACCAGAAAGCAGATGTGAATGCTCATCTTTGATAACTGCAAATGCCACTGCTCTGACAAAGCAATCTGAGCTCCTCTATAAATTCCAGGATTCCAGAAGCTGTCATCTGAGCAGGTACAGTTCAACTCAGCATACACAGAATGCACAGAGGCCTGGGGCAAGAACATGAGAGTAGCAGGCACTTCATGTATTTCGAGAGCCAGGCAGGAGGAGGAGAAACACGCAGCAGTGGTGGCCTCCTCTACCAGGTAGTGGTCCATAGCCTCAAGAGTCCACAGAGATGCTTGACCCAGTGGACAATAAGTAATTGGCTGTAGGGGGTTCATCCTTCCATAGGACACAACTCTAGCTCTGTATACTTCAGTTGTGGTTCTCTATCTTTCCTTCCCTGGTAAGTACTAGGTGTCCATGAAAAATAGTTCATGACTCACCCTTTCTCCTCAATGCCCACCAAGCTGCATTCTATAGTGGAAAGAATACCAGCATTACAGTCCACCTTATATATGAATTTAGGCTCCACCATTTATGTTCTAACTGTGTGATCTCAGGTAAGTTTCTTAACCTCTCTGAGTCTCAATTTCTTCCCTAATAAAATGAAGTTCATAAGACTTACCATCAAGTATTGTAGGTAAAGTTCCTAGCGCCTGGACATACTCAAAATATGTTGGGTTATTTTGACTCATTTCTACCATATGCTGATGTAGTTGGGAACATTTTAGCTAATGAGGCATTGAGAAGCATAATTAATTGGAAAATGAGATATCATACTTCACCAAAGAACAATAAATTGTTTCTAGGTGAAACCCACAGCCACTCCTCAGGAGAAAGGTTGGACAATCTACCTCCGTAGTGATACCACCTCGGGAACCCAAAGAGGGGTCACTATGAGTCGGATCCGACTCAATGGCAGAGAGAGAGAGAGAGAGAGAGAGAGAGAGAGAGAGGTGACAAAGTAGAACAGAGAAAGCAGAGTCTGGGACCTTACAAAAGAAAGTACACACACACACTCACACTACGTATTTGTGCAAACAATAATCTGGGCATTTAACTAGGAGGTGGAACTCTAAAATTATAATCTGTGTACAAAAGATCTGACCACATCACCAGCCTGACTGGAAGGCTTGGAGAGGCATGTGAGGTTCTATCTTAAATGGCTCCCATCAAAGTGGTCATTGTTCAAATCATTCCACTCTGTTGCTTTCTTAAGCAAGGATCCCAATTTCCCAATATATCCATTGGGAAACTGTTGTTGTTGGGCACCGTTGAGTCAATTCTAACTCATAGGGACCCCATGTAACAGAGTAGTGTCCCATAGTGTTTTCTTGGCTGTAATCTTTACAGAAGCAGTTCACCAGGTCTTTTCTCCCATGGAGCCACTGGCTAAGTTCAAACCATCAACCTTTCAGTTAGCTACCAAGTACTTAACCTTTGAATCACTAGGGCCCCTTATTGAGAAGCTATGCTATAATTAAACACTGAATTGTAACGATGGAAACCATACAGTATAGTCTTCTCAACAGAATGCTTTTAGCTCTTGAAGTTGTTCCAACCAGTTCAGCCTTCCCCATGCAGTTTTGGGTCACTGAATGGAGGTCAACCATTGGCATGGGACAGGAGTGGTCTCCCCTGACTTCTAGATCCATGTGGTGACACAGAGATTCATGTTTGTGTGGTAGTGTGGATGGTGTTTCTCCCTTTCTAGGGTTCATACCTGGCTCCAGGGCTCCACCTGCCACTCATCACAAGGCTCAGTGTTACAACTCATGCTCAGTGGGGGAGGAATCCCAGCCAGGAACTGGCAGTGAAATGGCCTCAGGCTTCGGTGGTCCCGGCTGTCCATGCACTGAATCTCCCGGATCTTGAAGCCCCCACTGCAGTTTCTGGAGCACTGCATGGACAACAAAAGCAGAGAAGATGCTTGAGTCCTTGGCATTCAGACCCTGTTGCCCTGATTCACAGGAGGTGATGGGTGGGGCAGGGAAGCGGTGGTGGCTTCAAAAAGTACCATGGAAGTCACAATGCCCTGTCTATTCAAGTGAACTCTCCTTGTCCTCATGAGTAATACAGAGGGAGCCAGTTAGTTCTTCTTTACCAGGCTCCTGGCGTCAGAAAACGTGTGTGTGTGTGTGTGTGCACATGCATCATGCAGGAGAGAGAGAGAGACAGAGAGAGAGAGAGACAGAGAGAAAGAGAGGGAGGGAGGGAGGCATATCAATGTGTGACTATGTTAGAGAAATGGTAAATCTAAATGTAACAGAAGGAGCTCTGGTAGCATAGTGGCTAAAGCACTTGACTGCTAACCAGAAGGCTGGCGGTTCAAACCCACCAGCCACTCCTCAGAAGGAAGGTTGGGCAATCCTACTTCCGTAGTGATACTGCCTCAGAAACCGAAGGAGGGGTCGCTACGAGTCGGGGCCGACTCGACGGCACATAACAACAACAACAAATGTAACAGATCATTTGCCTTTTCAACATTCTTCGTGTGTAAAATTCAGTGGCATTAGCCATGTTTGTTGTGTTGTTCAGTCATTACCATAATTCATTTCCAAATTTCCCCATCACCTTTAACATAAGCTCAGTATCCCTTAGTAGTGAGTTTCCCTCTTCCCTCCTACCTACCCACCCCCATTGTTGTTAGTTACCACTGAGTTGATTCTGACTCATGGCAACCTTGTGTGTCCAGAGTAAAACAGCTGCATGGGGTTTGCAACACTATGACCTTTCAGAAGCAGATCACCAGGTCTGTCTTCTGAGGTGCCTCTGGGTAGGTTCAAATGCCAACCTTTCAGCTAGTAGTTGAACACTTAACTTTCATCTCTACCGGGAAGTGGAGAGCTTTGCTGTATGACAGAGCTGGGTGAGAATTCCAGTCCTGTCACTCACTAGTGTGAGCCCTTGGGCAAGACACAGTACCAGCCTAAGCTTCAGGAGTCATGTCTGGGATAGATTGTTATCCTAAGGCATTTGACTGCTAACCAGAAGGTTGGTGGTTCAAACCCACCAGCCACTCCGTGAAGGAATACTGGGCGATCTACTTCCATAAATATTTACTACCTCGGAAACCCAAAGGGGATCACCAGGAGTCAGAATAGGCTCAATGGCAGTGACGTTTTTTCTTTTTTATTGTGAATATTATAGACAGTGGGCTTGGTGTGCCTGTTGGTCCAGCAGCTGTCTTAGTAGTTGGCCACTCCCTTCTGGAAGTCTGTATTCATTCAAAGCACGGAGGCTTGCCTCCCACCCTGGTGATGGGGCATCCGGGATGCACCCCTGCAGGGGGAGCTCTCTGCCAGCCATGTCCATTCTCTCTCTCAGAATTCTGCTAAACACTAATTTTCTCCTTGACTCTGAGAGTACAATAGGTGACTCTTTCTCTATTGAAAAGACTATGTTAGAGAAATGAACTGAGTAACTTCTCAGTGGTTGGACCTGGAGAGTAGACCCAGTCCTTGCCTCTACAACCATCTGTCCTCCTACAACTGCCATCCCTTCTCTCCATTGCTTAGAGTTTTGTAGCCACATGCCCACTGAGAGCCATTAGAAAAGCCCACTAACTCTCCCCTTTCCACATCCTCAGACCTGTAGAGTGAACAGGTAGGTGGAACAGGTAGCATTACTGCTCAGCCTCCACGAAGGGCATCTATTCACTTGTAGGTGGCTGACCTCTTTCAGATCAAGATGTAAACTGAAGAGCCCAGATTGCCTACAACCAGGAGTGGTAGGGGGGTTGCTTCCTCTTTACACTCTGACCTCTTGGATTTTGGAGGCAACCTCATCCTTCACCTAGATAGATTCTACTTGATTGGAACTTGAGTTTCCAGGACTTGGTGCTTAGCCTGTTTAGATTTCTAGTGGTTGTCATATCCCTTTAAGTTGTCTTCATTCTGTATCCTGGTCACTCATGGACAGCTTTGGCCTTGTCTTTTACATTGCTGTCCACACTCAAGTTGAACCTTAGGTTAGACACAGTGGGGTCAAAGGAGCTACCCTATCTATGCTCCTCATCTAGATTATTGTTGGGTTAACAACATATCTTTGTGGTTCTTAAATCCTGAAGGTTCCCTCCTCCACCCAGTGCATTACTAGCCACTGTTCTTCCTTTAAATCCACTGCCACTACAAAAGAGTTGATTCTAACTCATAGCAACCCCATAGGACAGAGTAGAACTGCCTCATAGGGTTTCCAAGGCTGTAAATCTTTATGGAAGTAGATTACCTCATATTTCTCCCACAGAGCAGCTGGTGGGTTCAAACCACCAAACTTTTGGTTAGCTTTAATCATTGAAGCACCACAGCTCCTTGGTCTTCTTTTAATTTCTCAGCTTAAGTCTTACCTCTTCAGATAGGCCTTTCTTGAATACCTGCCCGAAAGGAGATTTTCCCCTTGTTATTTATCTCCACTCTTCTCTGTTTCCATTATGGAAACTTGAAATGTAGAACCACTTTCATTTATGTGAGCTGGCCTTTTATTAGACTATGACTGCCATGAAGCTGAACCCTACCTGGTCTGTTCACCCCAAGCACCTAGCACACAGTCAGGTGCAGCATAAATGCTCAATACACATTTGTTAAATGTGTGTATGAATTCTGAAAAAAGATAAGCTGGAAGGGTTTCCAATCAATCAGAAGGACTTCCAGTCATGACAGGATGAAGAACATCTTTCTCTACCCTCCTAGTTCTTCCATTGATTATCTCATTGGCGGTCTTGGCTGAGAAAATGCACCATGAAGACACAGTTGTCCATTACTGTGGACAGTTAAGATACATTTTTGTGTGGCTCTCCTCTCAACATGGTTTAAGATCAAGCTTCTTTTCTGGCTATGGTAGAATAGTCATATATAGGTTGGAGTTGGAGGAAGAAAATTCCTCAAGACCTTTCAGCAGAAGTATATCCCACAATGCTCTGCCCTCTTCTGCTCCCTGGAAGATGGCACCAGGTTCCTCGATTTCAAGGAGTTCCAGAATGATGCAAATAGTAAAGTGCTAGGTGCTAACCAAAAGGTGGTTGCTTAAAACTACCAGAGGCACCTCGGAAGAAAACCCTGGTGATCTGCTTCTGAAGTGTCCCAGCCGTGAAAAGCCTATGGAGCACATTTCTACTCCACCCACATGGAGTCACCATGAGTCAGAATGGACTTGATGACAGTTGTTGGCACCTGATTGAATCCTTCGGCTGCTACATAGAAAGATGTAGGGCAGCATGCTAGGGGCTAACTGCTCTAAGAATTTTATAAATCAAGTGTGTTTAAACCAAGAAAAACCCAACCCACTGCCATGGAGTCGATTCCAACTCACAGCAACAGCAACACTTTCCAGATAGCTCCCAAAAACAAATGAAAAACTTCATTTTTCCTGCTGTGCAGTAAGCACAAAGAGAAAAACTAACTGCCAATTAAAAATTATCCATGGAACAAATGAGAAAGGATGCTAAGAATTTCCATACAAAACAGTCATTTGTCTCACAAAACAGATTCCTGAGAAATAGCACATGTTTAAAACAAGAGGACTCTTCATCAGGAAAAGGAAAATTTCTATGACATTAGTACAAAATGAGGTTTTATTTTCTTATTTTCCGTTAGTTGATGTAATCTGTTATTTCTTAATTTAATTTTCCTGATCAGTATTGCCCTTTTGTCAAATAACACATTCGCATTCAATGGGAAATGAAGCTCATTAATATGCTGATGTCAGTAGTAATAGGGGAAGACACTCGCTAGATCTATAACTTCTCTACTGCGTTTTCAAGAGGGCCTTTGATTAAGTGAGCGAGAGGGAAGTGGTGGCATATCAAATCATCCCACTCCTAACACTATTTTATCTTTGTCAAAGCAAAACAGAACAAAAAACAAAACCATTGCCATCCAGTTGATTACAACTCATAGAGACACTATGGGACATAATTCAATTGCCCCATAGGGTTTGCAAGGCTGTAGATGATGTTAATTATTATATTCATTTTCTGATTGCCCCTGGGGTGAGTCATCTGTGTTGATGTTTCCTAACCTGGAGCCTGTGGACCAGACTGATGACAGGAGCCAGCTTAGTGAGAATAGAAAGACTGGATAATTCCCTGTTGTGACCAAATGGACCAAATCATTTTGCAGTTACTGCATCAGTTTGTTTAACTGATGTGATTTGGCAACAAAATCAAGTTAGAATGAAAAATCCCCTTGCTTACAGGAGCCACTGGCAGTGAGTGACACAATGAAATCACAACCTTTTCTTCTTGGTTTATTTTGATCTATGGCATCATCCCAATACGCTTTCCATGTTGGATTCACACAGAGCGTTCCAATACGTACAGTGAAGTTAATGCACAAAGGATCAAGAAATCAACAGAGTGTACCCAAGAATGACCCCAGCATCAAGTGGCTACTTGGTCCTGGACTAATCTCTTCACTTTACTACACTAGGTTTATGCACCTCCATCTTATTAAAACTGGATGATTACACTAGCCTAACTTTCTAGAGTTTAAGTGTTTGTATTGTTTTGATTTTGGAATACTTTCTTGCTCTTTAAGCTGCATATCAGACTTTAAGCAGCTTACAGAGAGAATTCATTTCTGCTGTTCAGATTCCTCAGATCCTTAAGATAAAATATTTTGTTGTGAAAATTCTAAGTAGAACAGCACCAAAATTCTACCCTTTCTTCCTCTCAGTTACTGAGTGCTCACTATGTTCTGTATCCCTACCCTCAGGGATTTGGAATCTAGTAGGGGAAAAGTCACAAAAATAAATACACGCAGCAGTCATGTGCCTTCAGCTGTTCATGATATGGTCAGGACACAAAGGAGGAGGCAGTCAATTTCACCTGAACAACACCTGAACAAAGGAGTCAAAGCTTGAGTTGAATCTTCAGAGATGAGCAGATGTTTACTGGCCTGGCAAAATAGGGTGGGACTCTTTTAAAAAGTCAACGAAAAGTTTACATATGGAAGGAAACTTTCTTTGTTGGTTACCCAGGATGGAAGGGGAGGGGAGGGAAAATTGCTATACAGGTAAGAGACAAGTATTGATTTGGGTGAAAGGAAAGGCAATACACCAAAAGCAAGTGACCAGCACAATAACACTAAGGAAAAGGAAGACATGGAGAGGTAGACAACAGGTACAGACAGCAAAGATAAATACTTTTACATGTACAATACTACACTATCAGTAATAAACATTAATCTACAGGTGAATACATAGGTAGACAGATAGATCAGGTATGTCCAGGCAAAAGGGAATACACCCATGATTGTATATGTTTGACAGATAATATTTCTATGGACATATTTGTATGTGCTATAAGAATATTCATATATATATAATAAAGCTAACATGGGGCAAAGTATGATAACTTAACTAGCCTGAGGGAACAAGTTGTTGGGCCTGTGGGCTAGGGTCCATAATTGCAGAAGACATCCAGCTCAACTGGCATAACATGTAACACAAAAATGCTGTTCTACATCCTACTTTGGTGAGTAGTGACTGGGGTCTTAAAACCTTGCAAGCAGCCATCTAAGATGCCACAGTTGGTCTCTCCTCATCCAGAGCAAAGACAAATGGTTAACAGTCAAATGCATTAGGCACTATGCCACCAATCGGAATTATAATTTCAGAAGGTCCTGTACTGGGATGAAATGGTTTATCTAAAGCTCTGGTGCAATGTTAGGCACGTAGTGGCACTTGGCTGATGCTAACACCCCCAGGAGGTCAGGTCCTCTCAAGTTTGCAACACTGTGAGCAACTTAGGAGCTCTGGTGTCATAGTGCCTAAGGCACTTGACTGCTAACCAGAAGGCTGGCAGTTCAAACCCACCAGCCACTCCTCAGAAGGAAGGCTGGGCAATCTACTTCCATAGTGATACTACCTGGGAAACCCAAGGAGTGGTCACTATGAGTCAGATCTGACTCAATGGTAGTGAGTTTGTGAGCAACTTGTCTGCTTGGTGCTGGAGTGTTAACACCTGCTGGGGACAGTCACTCTATGGACAAGACTTATTCTGCTGTCACTGTGCACAGGCCTCCTGCCCCAAGTCCAGGAAGCCAGAGGACAGTAAATGCCAAATAAAAAACTCCATTGCTGTTGAGCTGATTCTGGGTCATGGCAATCTCATGTGTTACAGAGCAGAACCGGTCCATAGGGTTTTCTTGGCCATAACAACCACCTTTATAGAAGGAGATCTTTCATGGCACCTCTGGGTAAGTTTGAATGACCAAACTTTAGGTTAGTAGCCAAGGGCACACAAACTCACCGCCATTGAATCGGATCTGACTCAGAGCGACCCCTTCATTGGGTTTCCAAGGTGGTATCACTACAGAAGTAAATTGCCCCATCTTTCTTCCAAAGGGACCTCTAAATGCCTAATACAAAAGCCCATGGCCATTGAGTTAATTCTGATTCACATTGATTCTATAGGACAGAGTAGAACTACTACGTAGTGTTTCTAAGGCTGTAAATCCTTAGGAAGCAGACTGCCACATCTTTCTCCTGCAAAGCAGCTGGTAGGTTGAAACCACTGACATTTTGGTTAGCAGCTGAGCACTTAACCACTCAAAATGCCTAATAGCCAGCCCTAACTTTATATAGGAGCTCCTGAGGGATGTAAATGTCAACATGCTTGTCTATTAAATGAATGATTGGAGGTTCCAGTCCACTCAGAGGTACCTTGAAAATTGACCTACTTCCGAAGGACCACAGCCAATGAAAACCCTATGGAGTACAGCTTTGCTCTGACACACATGGGTCACCATAAGTGGGAGCTGACTAGATAGCAATTGGAGGGTTCTGGTAGCACAGGCCTAAGGCACTTGACTGCTAACCAGAAGGCTGGCAGTTCAAACCCACCAGCCACTCCTCGGAAGGAAGGTTGGGCAATCTACTTCCATAGTGATACTGCCTTGGCAACCCAAGGAGGGGTTGCTATGAGTCAGGTCCCACTCGATGGCACATAACAACAACAACAATATAGAGCTCAATGTTTACTCAGTGCTTCATTGGAACACCATTTTCCAATTTGCAAAGTTGTTTCACACACTTTCTCTTTTTATATTTACACTACTCTATGGGGCAAGCAGAGGCAATATTATCAGCTTTATTTCACATGTGAGAAAACTAAAGCTCTAAAGAGGTTAGATAAATGGGTGACATGCTGGTTAAGGGCAGAGTGGGGTTGTCAACCCAGGCACATCTGTTGCCAAGCCCAGCACTGCCCCTTGGATTCAATTCTGCAGAAACTAATTTTCCCAAGTATGCCTCCAGGACAAACCTGAGGTCCCCAACCTTGATGTGGTTCCAAACAGATCAATGCACCAAGAGGAAGCAAGCCACTCTGATAAACTCTAGAAACTGTACAGGTAGAAGACTGAATGTAGAGTCTTATTCTACCATCACATATATGAAAGAATTTCCACAGCAGGTGTATCAGGTGTTACAATAGGGAGGAATGGTATGAAAAACATAAGCTAGGAAAACAATTCCAATTCAGATAGTAGTAGCAATGGTGATTGGCTTCTGAAAATTCGGCCATTGAAAACTCATGGGGCATGGTTCTACCATGACCCACATGGGATGCAGGAAGTAAGGATCAACTCAACAGCAAACTGTTTGGGTTTTTTGGTAGGACGGACTCCTAGTGGTTTTGTAGAAGCTATCTCTGACAAGTCATAATGGTACTGATGAATACCATTGCTCCCTCTCTCTCTCTCTCCCTCCCTCCCCGCTCTCCACTCTCCCCTCTCTTTCATAGCCTGGAGTGTTGCTGGTATGTTTATTAGATGCTGTATTATTCCTAGTGGCCCCTGGGTGGTACAAATTATTAACACACTTGGCTGTTGACCGGAAGACTGGAGGTTCACATCAGCAATAGTACTGATGAGTCACCTGGAGTGTTTCACACTTGATGCCTGGGGTTCAGGTGAGGCTGTAGCACCCCTGTAGTTGCTGTCAGTCCTATGTACATTAAAGTCTCTGGCTCTAGGGTGGAGATCAGTGGGATACTGCAGAGATTGCAGGTAAAATTAGAATTCTCCTCTCCCAGGGAGTAGCTCTGAGAAGGTAAGCTGTCAACTTGGCAGAATAGAAACCCTCCAGACCCTTAAACTCAAACTCAGGAATCTAATATCCTACTCTAATGTCTGCAGATTTACCTCTTAGTGAACTTAAAAGGCCAGGAAGAATTACTGAGGCTGAGAAAAAAGGTTCTCCATAATTCCTAGTGCATAATTTGGACTTCAGACACATATTTTGTGCCATCAAGTCAATTTCAACTCAGCAATCCTATAGGAAAGAGTAGAACTCTCCCTAGATTTTCCTAGATTTTAACTTTACAAAAGCAGATTGGAGGTCTTTTGTTTTGTGGAGCCACTGGTAGGTTCAAACCACTGACAATTCAGTTAACTGAATTAGCCAAGCACTTAACTGTTGTGTTACCAGAGCTCCTTTGGTTAATAGTGTGCTAGTCAAAGAGAGAGGAAACCTGGTGGCTCAGTGGAGAAGCACTCAGCTACTAACTGACAGGTGAGCACTTTCAACTCCCCAGCAGTACAACAGGAGAAAGATGTGGCAGTCTGCTTCTTTAAAGAATTCCAGCCTTGGAAAACCTTTGGGGAAGTTCTACTCTACCTTATGATAAGTTGGAATCAACTCAATGACAATGGGTGGGAGTCAAAGCAAGAGTCTCACTTAATTCAAGATTTAACATAAAATCTAAATTAACAGAACTTTATGACTTTTCAGAGATAGCTTCTACAAAACCACTAGGAGTCCGTCCTACCAAAAAACCCAAACAATTGCTGTTGAGTTGATCCTTACTTCCTGCATCCCATGTGGGTCATGGTAGAACCATGCCCCATGAGTTTTCAATGGCTGAATTTTCAGACGCCAATCACCAGCACTGTCTTCCAAGGGGCCTCTGGGTAAATGTGAACCTCCAGTCTTCCAGTCAACAGCCAAGTGTGTTAATAATTTGTACCACCCAGGGGCCCCTAGGAGTAATACAGCATCTAATAAATGTACCAGCAACACTCCAGG
>NW_006922222.1:1098889-1134081 GCF_000298275.1 Orycteropus afer afer | reverse complement strand
GAGAGAGAAAGGAGGCAGTGGCAGGACAGGACTTTTCTTAGGAGGCCTGATCCCAGAGAAGAGCTCCCCAAAGTTCTGTTCCATGTTTTCCAGTTCACATTTCACAGACTTACACTGACCTCTTCAAAGAGCAGCTATTTCACGCATCTGTTTCTTTAGCCACGTGATTTCTAAGGGAAGGATTATCTTCAGTGAGGAGAAAATAGAACTTTAGGATGTGGTCAACATTTAGCAAGGTCAGGGATATAAGATGTGTCTTGAGATTTTTTTGGATATCTAAGGCAATCTATAGCCCAGCATTCAGTCCTGGCTGGATCCTGAATTGGTTACAAGTTGAAAGAGACAGGAAAAAGAACCCACATTCAATCCAGGAAGGAAAATGGTATGGAAACAGAGAAAGGGATGAATATGTGCTCGATTTCCTAAGGCGTGTCCCCACTTAGCCCTTCTTCCTAAAGCTCAGAGCCTTACTTTAGACAAGGGGCCTAAAGAAGATAAATGGCTTTCCAGTCTCCTGTCTAATGGGCAGTCTGCCCAGGAGACCCAGAGATGAGCAAATGAGACACTCCCAAACTCTGACCTAGCAGCCAAGTGCTTCACCATTGCACCACCAGGGCTCCTGTGGTGATGCCTATGATTTACCTATACACTACTTTATAAAAGAGAAAAGAAACGCCTACTTCAGCAAATGCTTATATACAATTCTCCCCAAAGGCACTGCTGAGTCTGACATACTACCTTGCTCCAGTTTCCCACTTTCCAGCCAGCACAGGGACGGAGGTGGCATTTCTTCGCAGGGTCAGGCCTCTGAGTGGCCGCGCAGTCGGAGTCGATCTGGGTGCTGCACTGGACACTCCTCCAGTAGGCCCCGAGCCCACAAGTCGTGGAGCACTGTGGCAGGGAAGGAGAGAGGAGACAGGCTGAGAGCCGCTTTCTCAGACCGGCCCCACCACCGTTACCTGGAGGCAGAGTTCCTCAGTCACGCTGCTCACTGAGTCACCTACAAACCAAACCCACTGCTGTCAAGTCAATTCTGACTCATAGCAGCCTCATGTGTTACAAATTAGAACTGAGTAGCACAGGGTTTTCTTGGCTGTGATCTTTACAGAAGAGTAACTCCAGGCCTATGAGGTGAGTTTGAACTGGCAATCTTTTGGTTAGTCAAACTCACTGCCGTCAAGTCGATCCCAACTCACAGTGATCCCTCCTTGGGTTTCCGAGGCAGTATTACTACGGAAGTAGATTGCCCAATCTTCCTTTCCAGGAGTGGCTGGTGAGTTTGAATCGCCAGCCTTCTGGTTAGCAGTCAAGTGACTACACCACCAGAACTCCCTTTAGTTGAGCACTAAATGTGCTGTCCAAGGGACAAAATCACTTTCAGAGCTTTTAAAAATACTAGGGCCCTACCCTAAGCAAATTAGTCTAAATCTCTGGGGTGAGGGTCCAGGCATCAGTATTTAAAAAGAAAAAAAAAAATTTCCCAGGTGATTCTACTATGGCCCCAGGTTTGAGAATCACCGACTGATACATGGGAGGTAAACCCAGTGAGAATGGAAATCTGCTTCCTAAGAGAATGATACTGGCAGGAATGCCTGGGGAACGGCAATCGCAGTGTTTCCTACCAGTGCTATTCTGAGTGGATGTCAGATTCACCCATCTGCCTCTTACCTGATACCCATACAGTACTGCAGCAACATTTTTATTTGTTCATCTCCATGACAAACCTGTGACATGGGCTGGTGTTATAGAGCACAGATAAAGAAACTGAGGCTTGCCCAGCAAAGAAGATTTGGGTTTTCTGCCTCTGATGCCTGGAATTATGTCTGTGACTATACCGCACCTAAGGAGCTCTGGTGGTGTAGTGCCCAAGGCCTTTGACTGCTAACCAGAAGGCTGGTAGTTCAAACCCCACAGCCACTCCTTGGAAAGAGGATTGGGCAATCTACTTCCATGGTGATACTGCCTCAGAAACCCAAGAGGGGTCACCGAGTCAGATCGAGTTGATGGTGGTGAGTCTGGTTTTTCAGTTTTATACTGCACCTTAAACGTTAGTGCTCATAGGAATCCCCTGGGCATCTTGCTACATGCGCATTCTGATCCAGGAGGTCTGGAGTCCCGCCGGATAGTGTACATTCCTAACAAGCACCCAGGTGGTGCTGGAGGGTGCTGGTCCGCAGTCCACACTCGGAGTTAGCCAGGTGTCACGGCTTGATGCTTTTTACCACTTGGTCCACTGGTTGTGAAAAAAAATCAGTCACCTTCTTCCTTAGACATACAACCCATTTCTCTCAAGGTGTTTTCATGTACTCACGATTTTTCAATACCTCAGATTTAGCATAAAGTCACCTTGAACAATACATAAACTTTCTACCTATAATTTCTTCCATTCTACATGTGTTTTTTTTTTTTTTTTTTTTACAGTTGATATTTCCTTTTCTCTCCCAGCCTCGAGAGGAGAAGCTGCTTCTGAATATGTAAAATACAGCTGAGCTAATAAAAAAGGATAGAAGATCCACGTATGGCATTCTCTCATTTCTTTACACTTCTTGAAGAATTGGAAGTAAATGAAAACACCTTGAGAGCAATGGGTTGTATGCATATGGAAGAAGGTGATTGATTTTTCACACCAGTGGTTCAAGTCCAGAAAAGCATCAAATTGTGACACCTGGGTAACTGGGAGTTTCATTTGCTGGGTTGTAAATAGAGACCAGCCGTAAGGCATTTCTCTTGCGGAATCTTCACCCTCATTATAATTTCATGTTTCACTTTGTGCAGCTGGAGCTGTATTCAGCTATAATAGGTAGATACATTGACTACAGAGTCACAGGGAGGGGGAAGTACAACTAAGCCTAGGTTATTGTCTTTTCCTTCTGGCTCATTCATAAAGGTAATTTCTTCCTCCTCAAGTTCCTTGTTGTTAGGTGTCATCAAGTTGGCTCTGACTCATAGTGACCCAATGTACAACAGAATGAAACACTGCCCAGTCCTGCACTGTCCTCACAATCCTTGCTATGTTTGAGCTCACTGTTGCAGTCCCTGTGTCAAGCCATCTCATTGAGGGTCTTCCCCTTTTTTGTTGACTCTCTACCAAGCATGATCTCCTCCTCCAGACACAGGTTCTTTCTGACCACATGGCCAAACTTCACAAGCAGAAGCCTGGCCATTCTTGCTTCTAAGCAATATTCTGGCTGTATTTCTTAGACAGATTTGTTTGTTCTGGCAGTCCACGGTATTGTCAGTATTCTTTGCCAACACCACAATTCAAATGTACTAATGTTTCTGTGGTCTTCCTTATTCATTGTTCAGCTTTCATCTACATTAGGATTTTATTTTTACATCTCATAAGTTCCAAGCACTTTTTTATACTAAACTATGCATGCACACTTTCCAGCTATAACAGTAACATTAATAATAGCGGCAATAACAGCTGGAGAGTATTGACTACTGTCAGAATGAATGAACTGTTCATACCTCCTTAAACCCATGGCCTTTGCAATAGCCTTTGCAGCTCCTCTCATCAAGACATGGAGTCTATTTCCCCAGCTCTTGAATCAGGCCTGGCCTTGTGACTTGCTTTGGCCAAGAGAATGCGGTGGATGGTGGTGTTCCTTTGCTATACTTAGGTTTCAAGAGGCTTTGCTTATTTCTTGTCTCTCTTTGACCCTGCCTATGTCATGAGAACAGGCCCAGGTTAGAATGCTGGAGGATGAGAGATGACATGAAACAGAGTTGCTGCACTCCAGCCATGCCATCTGTCCCTCATGTGGCCCAGTTGTTGCTGGGGTCTCTGGTATATGGTTCAGGGTGGCCATGGGCACCCCAGGACCAGCTGCAGTTCCATATGGGGCTAGGGGCATCAGAAGCACTGCCTATATTTTCAAAATAGTCTTAAATGCAAAATATCAGTTAATAAGATAGTCACTAAATGAGGAGTAGTGCACAGCATGGAGGAAAATGTGACATTTGCCTGGACCTAGGTAAGGAGCTGGAAGGAAGATTGGGCAATCTACTTCCATAGTGATACCACCTTGGAAACCCAAGGAGGGGTCACTATGAGTCAGATCTAACTTGACAGCAGCAAGTTAGTTAGTTAGTTAGGTAAGGAGCTAGTGAGACCCAGGAGATAGTCTTGAATTCCCAGGGTTGGGATAATCCTGGTGAATTTCAAGTGATGTCCGTAGCTCTTTGTATCATATTTAGGTCACAAATAAATGGAGTCTCTGGGGCTCATATCTATTCCTACTCAGGAACAGACATTTGCTTAATTCTCTTTGACAGTTTCTATTTAGCAGCAGAGAATAATGTAAAGGTAAAGCTGATAAGAAGAAGTCCATGGAATGCAGTAAAAGTAAAATGGGATTCTGAAGATTGGCATTTATATTAAATTAGTTCTAATTTGGGAATGACATGGGGAGAGAAGGGAGGTCCCTAAGGAGGTTGAGGGACAACTTCACTTTGTCCTGGAAACTTTCATCCTTGTGACAGCTGGTGACCCTGCAGCAACTGATTGGCTAAGTCAAGGAGCAGGTGTCAGGGTGCTGAGAACCGGAATGTTGAGGGCTGCATCAGCATAATGTGGAAACTGCTCTGAAAAGCTGTGGAGAATTATGTTGTCACTTCCATTCTGCACAATGACACAGCCTACATTGAACTGATCTACGGGGTCTGACTGAATGATGAGACAATTCAATGAGAAGTGATTTTCTCTCAAATTTTGAGCTACATCCATGTACCATAAATAGTATCTATGTTTTCTGTTTTTTTCAATGAATATTTACACTTACTCAGGACTTCCTATGTACCTAACACAGTGAGTACCTTCCATGTAGCTGTTTATTTTATCTCATAACAATCTTATCAATCAGACATTAGCATCATGCCCATTTTACAGATGAAGATACTGAGGCAGAGTGAGCTTAAGCACTTTGCTCAAGGACTTACAGCTATTATAATTCAGATATTATTACCATCCCCATTTTACAGATGAGGACACTTCCTATGAGTCAGGCATTATCATCATCCTCATTTTACAGATGAGGAAACTGAGGCACAGTGAGGCTAAGCACATTATTCAAGGACATACAGTTAGCATGACCAAGCTAGGATTTAATCCAGAAACTCTGGCTTTCAACTCTGTGTCTATTTATAGTTCAATTTAGTTGTTTTTTTTTTTTTTTTTTTTTTTACATCAGTTCATTAATTTTTGAAGTCACACTTAGAGGAAGGGCTGTGAACAGTGGGGAATATACATAGCCATAGCAGAGATTCAGATCAACCTCCAAGGAACTTTAGAGATTACTTCCTACTTAAGGGATCAAGGTTTATGGAAGAGGAAATGTGATCCTGAAGAAGGTAGAATTTAAAAGGGCAAAGGAGGAGTGGAAGGAAATTCTAGGCAGAAGAAACAGCTCGAACAAAGGCAGTGGAATGTGAGGGGCAGAACATTTAGCACAAACTGAACAGATTAGATTTGTTGAAGTTTAAGGACAGATGAAGAAAAACAGTACAGTAAGGCTTGAAAGCTGGATTATGTAAAGTTTATAGGTCACTGGATGTTAAGTAGAGTGGATTTTATTTGATCTGGCATGTAATCAGGAGCTCTGGTGGTATAGTGGTTAAGGCATTTTGTTGCTAACCAAAACGTTGGTGGTTCGAACCCATCAGCTGCTCCATGGAAGAAAGATGAGGCAGTCTACTTCTGCAAAGATTTACAGTGGGGATGAGTCAGAATCAACATAACGGCAGTGAGTTTGGTTTGGTTTCGCATATAATCAGAGACATTAAAGACTTTCGAGCAAGAGGCTGGCGTGATCAGAACAGTCCTCTGGAAGACTGATTTTTCAGTCTTAACATCTCTTGCAATGGTATGTGGGCTGGATTAGAGAGAGAGGAGGATGGAGTTCCATAGTCCAGCAAGCAGACAAGAGCAGGTGTTCTAAGCAAGAGTAGTAACCAAGGGTCCCTGACCCTCAACTAATGGGACATTATTGGCATTTTGGACTGAACAATTCTTCCTTCAAAAGGACTGCTCTGTACATCATAGGACTTTTATCATCACTGAGCTCAGACACTAAATGAGGTAAAACCCCAACCCGTCCCTCCCGTTGTAACAAACAAAAATGTCAAATGCCTTCTTCCCGCAGACTGGAAACCCCTGGGTCCTAAACTGGCAGAGGAAATAAGTAGGAGGTGACAGATATGAAAAGGGGTTACTGACATGGAAAATTATTAGGTTATTTATTAATTTATTCTAACTAGGACAGGACTGAGTAATAGCAAGGACGATTCTAGTGACACCATTATAGAGAGAGATAATCCTAAAGAAACACACAACATGATTAATGTGGTTAATACCACTAAATTATACACTTGAAAAATTTTGAATTGGCAAATGTGATACATGTATCTTTACTGACACAGAGTGAAAGAGAGAGAGAAACAACTTCAGAAGCTTCAGAAGCAGGCAGGGGGAAAGATCAGGCATAGAAGGAAACTCAAAATCCAGTTTCCATTCCGAGTCCTGGTCATCTGCAACAATTCTGTGCTGTCAAACATTTTGTCTCAAAAAATATGCACACATAAAGGGAAAAGTCACCAAGTCCTGTCATGAGGAGGAAGCCTACCAACTATGAAGTGTTAGTCTTATAACATCCTTCCAGATTTGAGAAGCTGTGCCATCTGGATGATTTATCTTTTTCTGGTCAAACTGCCTGGGATTAACAGTTCTTCATGGCTACACCACTGTTGCTGAATTTTTGGTGAGCAAGACAGTTTATTTCTGTCAAAGTCAAGTGACATTTGAGACAGAATTAATGCTTTGTATCTTTTTCTACTGTAATCAAAATGTATTAACCTCTGGGCTCAAACAGGAGCTCTGGTAGCTTAGTGCCTAAGGCACTTGACTGCTAACCAGAAGGCTGGCGGTTCAAATCCACCATCTGCTCCTCAGAAGGAAGATGGGGCAATCTACTTCTGTAGTGATACTGCCTTGGAAACCCAAGGAGGGGTCGCTATGAGTCAGGGCCGACTTGACGGCACATAACAACAACAACAACTGGGCTCAAACAGTCATCATGGTTGATGTGTACCTTACTTTGGTTTAACTGACTTCAACAAATGAATTTCTCATTGAATAAATGAACATTTATGAAATACCTCTAAGGTAAAAGCATTAAGATAAATTCAATTCCAATAATTCTACAATTGCTCTGGGATTTGGGGATGGATGAAAAATAATAGGATGGAAAGGAAACTGATATCTGGTCACCCTCCAGCTGATATTTTGATAAAACTTCTGTATTAACTTAGGGACTGAGAAGGACTTGTCTATACTTCTTAACAGCCCTAATGGAGTGACTGATCTGAGGATTCTGGAGTTCACCCTTTGCACTGCAATTTGGTATCTCCTTCCATCTTTCCTAGAAGAAAGGCCTGGTCAGCCCTTCCAGAAAGTCAGCCACTGAAAACCCTACGGAGCCAGTTCCTTAAAAACTAGGAAACAGAAATATCACTTGATCCAGCAACCCTGTTACTAGGTCTATATCCTAAACAAGTGAGAGCCAGGACACGAACAGATACATGCACACGCACTATTCACAATAGCAAAGAGATGGAAACTACCTAAGTGCCTATTTACTGAGAAATGGATAAACAAACTTGGTACATACACACAATACACAACCCTAAAGAATAATGCAGAATTGGCAAAACACCACATAATGTGGATGAACTTGGAGGACATTATGCTGAGTGAAGTAAATCAATCACAGAAGGACAAATATTGTATTAGTCTGCTATTGAAAAAGTCAAGGAAAGGTTTATACTTGGAAGGAAACTTTCTTTGTTGGTTATCAGGGGTGGGAAGGGAGGGGAGGAGAGGGAAAATCCCTAGATAGATTTTTTTATATATATATATATATATATATGTGTATATATATATATATATATATATATATATATATATATATATATATATATATATATATATATATATATATATATATACATATACATATACATATATAGAAACCAAAGATTATTAGTGGTTATCAGGGGTAGCAGGAAGGGGGAGAGGGCAAGCTTTTGTCTGGGGAGTATTGAGTTTATGCTAATGATGGTGGAATATTTTCAAAAATGATAGCAATAATGGTGGCACAACACCCAAAACGGCATCAATGTCCCTGAGCTGTAAATGTAGAAGCTGTATGCTGGCGAATGTGTTGTGTATGTTTTCACCACAATAAAAGGAAGAAAGGAGTCTGGCTCTGGCTAAGAACTTATGTGTGATTTTTTACGACTGAGCATAGGCAATTAAATTACAAAGGTCTCACCTGGCAGGCCTTAGAGAAAGCCTTCCCTAAGCTGATGTGGTCACAACCAGTACATTACAGTCTCTGAAGGGAGTCAGCCAGCCATGTTCTGGCTGACCAGCCATGTTCTGGCTCTGACCAGCCATGTTCTTTCACTTATCTGCATCCCTAGCCCAAGTACCTCTGCCGAAGCCTCCTTATCTGGGGGAAGGGAGCAAACTTGAAGCCACTTCTCCCCATTCTGACACAGTACTTAGTACTTGTCCACGACTAGCCCTTCCCCTGCTCTCCTACTGCCCCTATCCCCACCCCAAGATCCATAAAACTACAGCAGCAGCAAGATGGTTCCGACATCTGTGCTGATCCACTTCAACCTTGTCTAGGAGCTATTCCTAGGGAAATTTGGTGTGGGGTATCTTAAGGTGTTACTTGACCCTTGGTAATTCAGCTCTCCCTGATCATTATCACTTGGCCATTCCAAGGACATGTCCAATTAAACTCAACTCATAGCTGAATTCATCATCCCTTCTTTTTCTCTCTCTATTGAGACTCTGTGTTTCTACGAAGCATGGGCCATCTAAGTTCATAGGAGACAAACCAAAACCATACCCGTTGCCATAGTGTTTGGGAGTAACCCTATATGACAAAGTAGAACTGCCTCATAGTGTCTCCAGGGGTGTAATCTCCACAGAAGCAGATTGCCATGGGGAGTAGCTGGTGGGTTTGAACTGCCAACCTTTCAGTTAGCAGCTGGGTACTTAACAAGTGCACCACCATGGCTCTTTTTATAGGAGCACTATCCTCCAAACACCCAAAATTGAAATGGAAGATTCATGACAGACTTCTCTTTTCTCCTCTCCTTTTCACACTCCACATCCAATCACAAAATGCTACTGATACTAAGTCCCAGGAAAATAAATAAACTCACTGCCATCAAGTCATTTCCAACTCATAGCAAGCCCTCCTTGGGTTTCCAAGGTGGTATCTCTACAGAAGTAGATTGCCCAATTTTCCTTCCTTCTGGTTAGCAGTCAAATGCCTTAGGTACTACACCACCAGAGCTCCTTCCTAGATGGGTCTTTATCTTCCCTCTTCATCATATACATTCCTGTCATAGTTCTTACGTCCCATCTGGACCACTGCAGTTACCTTTCAGCAGGTCTCACTGTTGCCTCCAGTTTTGCTCCCACAAAATCCCTCATCCTCACTGCTACCAGAAAAAAAAAAAAAATTGACTTCCATTGAGTTGATTCCAACTCCTAACTACCCCCACTGGGTTTCCAAGCCTGTAAATCTTTACAGAAGCAGAATGCCTCAGCTTTCTTCCATGGAGTAGCTGGTAGGTTTGAGCCACCAACTTTTGGTTAACAGCCAAATACCATATCCACTACACCACCAGACCTCCTCAAAGTGAATTCTAAAACACACATGGCTGAGTCATTCAGTGGCAGAGATTGCTAGTTATCCTTTTTCTTCATCTTCTTCCTCCTGGGCATATAATTAGACTGCATTTCCTAGCTTTCTTGCAGTTTAGTTTGGCCATGTCACTAAGTTCTAGACAACAGAATATAAGTAGAAGTGTACCACATATGTAGATTATGTACCATATTCATAAGTAGAATAATACATAAGTAGAATATATACCACTCACAGCCTGGCCCATAAAACCTCTCAAAGAGTTCCTCTTTGCTCTTTTCCCTGACTGCCTAGGATGTCAACACCAGGGTATATGGAAAAATAGGATGATGGTAGAGCCACTGTCAGCCTGAGTTCCCAAGTGACTGTGTGGATCTCAGCACCATTCTCCACCACCACGACCTGGGACTTGGAATCACCTTGAGTAAGAAATCAACTTCTGCTTTGGTGAATCATTACTTTTCGGGCTCCCCTTGTCATAGCAGCCTAGCCTCCTGTGTGTGTGGTGTGTCTCTGTATGTGACTTTTAGTTATATATACATCCTATACATCATTCCATTATAGATCCTACATCTAAGCTTATTATCACCTTCTATTCTTTCGTATTCTGCATGACCCATGATGTATCCTTCCCAAGATCCATGCTGTGCTTAATTGCTGGGCCTTTTAGACTTTTCCATTAACTATCCAAATACTAAACTGCATGAGCTTTCTACTCTAATTTCAAATAGTTATTTTTTCTCAGTTATAACTTATTCCCTTTGTCTTTGCAGAGGTCACACTATCTAAACTGCTTGATGATTGAAAAAAATGATTTCTGAGCATGCCAACTTTTAAACTACCAGTTGTGAAGTAGATTCTAACTCTTGGAAACCTCATGTGTATCAGAGTAGAAATATATTCTATAGGGTTTTCAATGGCAGATTTTTCAGAATTAGACCACCAGGCCTTTCTTCTGAGACACCTCTCAGTTGGACTTGAACTTCCAACCCCTTGGTTAGCCACCAAGCATGTTAACTGTTTGTACCACTCAAGGACTTTGATATGTACTTTAGGGATGCCCAATGTTTAGGAGCTCTGGTAGCATAGTGCCTAAGGCACTTGACCACTAACCAGAAGTCTGGCAGTTCAAACCCACCAGCCACTCCTTGGAAGGAAGGTTGGACAAACTACTTCCATAGTGATACTGCCTCGGAAACCCAAGGAGGGGTCACTATGAGTCGGGGCTGACTCGATGGCACATAACAACAACAACAATGTTTTGGGAAGGAAATAAAAGGTTATGAGAATACTATGTGAAAATATCATCCCCCAAATCCTAATCATACATATTTTATTTCAAAACATCTACTCTGAACCCTGACTAAGACAGACTCAGAAAAAGGAAGGAGCCATCTACTTCTCAAAGAATTGGTCAGGGAAAACCTTAAGAATAGCTGTGAAACACTGTCTGATATAGTACTGGAAAACTTTATGAATATACCTGAAACATTGTTCAATACAGTGCCAGAAGATGAGCCCCTCAGGTCAGAAGGTACTCAAAATATGACTGGGGAAGAGCTGCCTCCTCAGAGTACAGTTGACCTTAATGATGTGGATGGAGTAAAGCATTCAGGACCTCCATTTGCTGATGCAGTATGACTCAAAATAGGAAGAAACAGCTGCAAACATCCATTAATAATCAGAACATGGAATGTATGAAGTATGATTCTAGAAATATTGGAAGTTGTCAAAAATGAAATGGAATGGATAAAGATCAATATCCTAGGCATTAGGGAGCTGAAATGGACTGGTTTTGGCCATTGTGAGTCAGACAACCATATGATCTACTATGTCAGGAATGACAAGTTGAATAGGAATGGTATGGCACTCATTATCCCAAAGAATGTTTCCAGATCTATCCTGAAGTACAGTGCCATCAGTGATAGGATAATATCCATACACCTACAAGGAAGACCAGTTAATATTACCATTATTTAAATTTACTCACTAACCACCAAAGCCAAAGATGAGGAAATTGAAGATGTTTACCAAATTCTGCAGTCATGACCAAACATGAAATCAAGATATGTTCATTATTACTGGTGAAAGGAAAGCAAAAGTTGGAAACAAAGAAGAATCACCGGTAGTTGGAAAATATGGCCTTGGTGACAGAAGTGACCCTGGTGATTGCATGATAGGATTTTTCAAGACCAATGACTTATTCATTGCAAATATCTTTTTCAACAACATAAACAGTGGCTATACACGTGGAGTTTGCCAGATGGAGTACACAGGAATCATATCGACTACATCTGTGGCAAAAGGTGATGGAGAAGCTCAACATCTTCAGCCAAAACAAGGCCAGAAGCTGACTGTGGAACAGACCCATCAGCTGTTTATATGCAAGTTCAAGTTGAAGCTTAAGTCAATTAAAACAAATCCATGACAGCTAAAATATGACCTTTGTTATATTCCTCCTGGATATAGAGACCATCTAAAGAATAGATTTGATGCAATGAACACCAATGACCTAAAAGCAGAGGAATTGTGGGATGACATCAAGAATATAATCTGTGAAGAAAGCAAAAGGTCATTAAAAAGACAGAAATGGAAGAAAAGACCAAAATGGATGTCAGAAGAGATTCTGAAACTTGCTCTTGAATGGAGAGTAGCTAAAGCAAATGAAAGAAATGACACGATAAAAAGAGCTGAACAGAAGATTTCAAAGAGCAGCTTGAGAAGACAAAGTCAATTATTATAATGAAATGGACAAAGACCTGGAATTAGAAACCAAAAGGGAAGAATACGCTCAGATTTCTCAAGCTGAAAGAATTGAAGGAAAAATTCAGGCCTTGAGTTGCAATAATGGAAGATTGTATGGGCAAAACATTGACTGCTGTAGCAAACATCAAAAGACGATGGAAGGAATACACAGAGTCACTGTACCAAAAAGAATTGGTCAATGTTCACCCATTTCAGGATGCAGCATATTATCAAGAACTGATGGTATTGAAGGAAGAAGTTGAAGCTGCACCAAAGGAATTGGTGAAAAACAAGGCCCAGCAACTGATGGAATACCCATTGAAATGTTTCAATAAACAGATGCCGTATTGGAGGCACTTATTGATCTATGGCAAGAAATCTGGCCAAATGACTGGAAGAGATCCATATTTGTACCCATTCCAAAGAAAGATGATTCCACAGGGAGTGTATCAGGATTGTATACTTTCACCATACCTATTCAATCTTTATGATAAGTAAATAATCTGAGAAGCTGGGATATATGAAGAAGAATGAGGCATCAGGATTGGAGGAAGACTCATTAACAACCTGTGATATGTAGACAACACAACTTTGCTTGCTGACAGTGAAGATGACTCGAAGCACTTACTGATGAAGATTAAAGACTACAGTCTGCAGTATGGATTACACCTCAATATAAAGAAAACTAAAATCCTCACAAATGGACCAATAAGCAGCACCATGATAGATGGAGAAGAGACTGAAATTATCAAAGATTTAATTTTACCTGGATCCACAATCAACACCAATGGTAGCAGCAGTCAAGAAATCAGATGATTATTGCATGGGGCAAATCAGTTGCAAAAGATCTCTTTAAAGTGCTGAAGAGCAAAGATGTCACTTTGAAGACTAAGGTGTGTCTAATCCAAGCCATGATATTTTCAATCGCTTCATGCATGTGAAAAGTGGACCATGAATAAGGAAGACTGAAGGAGAGTTGATGCTTTTGAGTGTTGTGGTGTTGGTGAAGAATACTGAAAATCACAATCATGGCCAGAAGAACTAACAGATCTGTGAAAAAGTGCAGCTGGAATGTTCCTTGGAAGCAAGCTTAGCCAGATTTCATTTCACCTACTTTAGTCATGTTGTCAGAAGGGACCATTCCCTGGAGAAGGATGTCATGCTTGGTAAGGTGGAGGGTGAGTGAAAAAGGCCCTCAAGGAGATAGACTGACACAGTGGTTGCAATGATGGGCTCAGATATAGTAAGGATTGTGAGGCTGGCACAGGACCGGCAGTGTTCCGTTCTGTTGTACATAGGGTCGTTATGGTCAAAGCCAACTCAATGGCTCCTAAGAACAACAACAGTCTGAACCCACTGTGGCTATATCATAGAAGCTGTTTGCCCAGGCAAATCTCCAAGTAGCCAAAGGGCCCTCTGTTATTTTAAATTACTGTTTGGCGAACTACAAGGCATTCTCATCTGTCTATCCAGGATCACATCGCTGGCATTAGTTTTACATGCTGTTCTGCTTACCTAGTGCCACTCTGACAGGAATATACCACAAATGGGGTGGCTTGAAGAAACAGGAGTTTATTCTCTTACTTGGAGGCTTAAAGTCTGAGTTCAAAGCGCCAGGCTCTAGGGACTGGGTGAAAGCCCCTCAACCTTGGGCTTCAGCTCTGCCTCCTGCTCCAGGCCCACTGAAGTCGGAGGCTTGTTTCACTCAGCTGTTAGCTGCTGAGGCTGACAAACCCAAGGACATCAAGTAACAAGGCACAGTCCCAAGGTTACCAAACCACACGGCAAGGCCATTAATTCAAGTCCATTAAAATTCCCAATATTGGCAGAGCATGGCAAGCTGCTGAATGATGACTTGGCTACATGCAGGGTTCAAGTGTGCCACGAGTGAAAGACCATTCCCAAGGCTTCTCTTTATATCCAGGAAGCAGACCGCATCCCTAAGGCAACTACTCAGCTGCTCCAGTACATTTGACTATGGAATTAATTACCAGTCTCATCATGGGGAATAGTCCATCCAGCTGCCCAGCCACTCAACCAGGCCCAGCCAAGCTGACACACAAACTTAACCACCACATCTGCCATAGAAGCAAAGAAGAAACAGAGGAAAATGCAGAAGGAGTGATGATGCTTTCTGGTTTGCAGAGCAATGGATTGTTGGCTGGGTTTGCTTAGGTTCAAATTCAATCCCTGATTTATTATGCCTTAGAGTGTGAGATGTTGGCTAGCTACTTAACCTCTCTCAGCTTCAACTTCCCCATCTCTGAAATAGAGAAAATATTACCATTCTAGTTGGGCTTTGATGATCATGAAATGAGAGAACATATGTAAATTAGCATAAAATCTGCGTCATGGTACATATTTTATAAATGCTTCTTGGCAACATTCTCCTTATCTTAAAGAGCCCTTTAGAACTGATTAGGAAAGAAAATCTGAGTAAATTCTTCAGGAGCATGAGACCCATTCCTTCTCCTTCTTTCAACAAATTGAATTATTCTAAGCATGAAAATCATTTTTCCTCCTGAGCTTAGGTTCTTTACTTGCTTGTGAAGATAAAATGTTGTTTCTTTGAAAGTCAATGTAATTAATCACTTTAGAAATCAAACATAAATCAATGTGAAAATACTAGTAAAATCCAAATTTTAGCATTTTTAGCATTTGTTACAAAAAAAAAATTGGAGGTCTGTATTTCTCTATTTATTGCCACTATAGTCAATGTGACCAATGATGTTGATCAGTTCTACCAAAGCATTTTATGTGGTTGTCAATTGGTGCTGAAATTCACTAGAGAGACAACTGATTAGAGTGGAAAGACTCAGAAGACCCAGCATATGGCATTGAAGAGTGTGTTATCAGACAAGTCACTTAATCTTTTAAAAGATCTTAGTTTCTATATTTGTAAACTGGCAAAAATAAATGGATAATGAGACCCTACCTAGTCCCTATGACTGTTAGAAGGAGAAGAGACTACATATGAAAGTGGCTTGAAAACTAATGTGTTTTATAAATTAAGGTGTTTTTACCTTTATTTTTGCTGCAGATAGTTCACTTCTCTTTAGCTAGGGAAATGAATCATGAAATGTCATAAAAATGCTGGCTAACCTGAACATGTGATCACTCTGCCACTGTCCTCTGAGCTATCCAATTAGTCTACCAAGTTCACATGTTGTACAATCCAATTACAAATGGGTGAGAAATGATGACTTTTATGTTTCAAAGGACATAATTAGTTCCAGAAATGGAAAAACAATTATCTAACCTAATTTATGAATCTGAAAATTGGGGCTAACACTTTGTCATCACATTTATTTTCTGCCTCCTCTATACTCTAATTCATCCAAGGAGATATATATATGTATGTATAGGAGCTCTGGTAGCATAGTGGCTAAGGCACTTGACTGCTAACCGGAAGGCTGGCAGTTCAAATCCACCATCCACTCCTTGGAAGGAAGATAGGGCAATCTACTTCTGTAGTGATACTGCCTTGGAAACCCAAGGAGGGGTCGCTATGAGTCAGATCCAACTTGATGGCACATAACAACAACAACAAAAAATATATGTGTGTATACACACACACACACACACACACATATATCACTGTCATCAAGTCAATTCTGATTCATAGTGACCCCCACTGGGTTTCCAAGGCTGTAAATCTTTATAGAAGCAGACTGCCCCATCTTTCTCCCACAGAGCAGCTGGTAGGTTTGGACTACAGAGCTTTTCTTTAGCAGCCAAATGCCTTAACCATCATACCACCAGAGCACTCTCCCTCTCTCATATATATATGCAAATAACCCCACCCCTAAAAAAAAAAAGTCCAACATTGACAATAGTGAGATACAGAATTCTGTAACAAGTCCTGCTTTGATTTCTATTCCAATTGTGATTACTTGACAGGCTTAAACCAGGCTCTCAATATTTGCTTTTTGATTGAAATGAAAACTCAAGCCCTTTCCGTTATCTTTGATCACAGGGTTATTGCAGTTTTGAGTTGGAAGAAATATTAGAGATGATCTACCCCAGCCCTGGTGTTTTCAATAGCAATGGCCTCATATGAATGTGAAAGCTGTACAAAGAATAAGGAAGACCACAGAAGAATTGATGCATTTCATTTGTGGTGTTGGCAGGATACCAAAAATACTGTGGCCTGCCAGAAGAATGAACAAATCTGTCTTGGAAGAAGTACAGCTGGAACGTTCCTCTGAAGTAAGAATGGCCAGACTTTGTCTCATGAACTTTGGTCATACTGTCAAAAGGGACTAGTACCTGGAGAAGGATATCCTGCTTGGTAAAGTAGAGGGTCAGTGAAAAAAGAGGAAGACCTCAATGAGATGGCTTGACACAGTGGCTGTGATGATGGGCTCAAGCAGAGCAGAGATGATGCGAATGGTACAGGACTGGGCAGTGTTTTGTTCTGTTGTACACAGGGTTGCTATGAATCAGAGCTGACTTGATGGCACCTAGCAACCATCACCATGACCCTAGCCCTACTGTTCTATAGCTAAAAGGCAGGCTCAGAAAGATGGGCTGAATTATCCACAATCACACAGCTGCCTGACCCGGGCCTCCTGCCTTAGTTTAACGTTCTTTCCACACTGTCTCACTACATTTGTTCTCTTCCCCTGGAGACTTTTTTTTTTTTTTTTCCCAGTTGAGGAGGTAGGGAGGTAAGAAAGGACAGGGAGGGCATGAACCTGATTACTTCAAGTTTTTTCCACATTAGACTACATTTTATTACAAGTTCATTTTGAAATTTACACAAGAATGCAATACTCTTAGTTATTTCCCTGTAGACTCAGACATAGGGTAAGAAATAGACCTCCTACCTCACTCCAGTTTCCAACAATCCAGTAGGCAGGGCTGTGGCCTGTCATGAGCTGCTTGTAATTAGAAGTATTTAGCAAAAACCCCTCAGCAATCAGGCTCATTGCATCCTCTTCTGTCACGACTGGTCCAGAACTTTGTGTGAGATTCATGTTGCTTGTCGGTTCTAGATGGTTATGGTTTACTGACTTTTCTGAGGGTGCAGGTTGGTCATCTTCTCCCACAGAGAGTGGAGTCTTAGCTGTATTTTTAGTGAACATCCCCTCAAGTCTGGGTGTACCATTTTTGAGAGGAGTGGGCCTTTGGCTGGGTAGCAGTCCTTCCATCACTGTGCTGAAGGACTCCTCTCTGACATAAGGTGGTGGCAGAGGTCCAAGTGGTGTTTTTGTACTTCTTACCACTGGGGCATCACTTCCATGTACTCTGTTGTCTGCCCATATTACAGGGTTACTTTCTTCTTTGTTCTCAGGTTGTTCACTGTCTTCGCCTGAGCCACTATGAATCTCCATTTCTGGCTCTCTGGTCAAAGTATCATAGTATGGAGTTACCTGCCTAGTCACAGAGTTGCTGGAAGATGAAACATCAGAGCCACTTGCTGTTGTGGCTAAAAGGTCTACCTCAGGGGTAGGACTAGTGTCCAAATTGGAAACATTCTCTTCATTTGGCTGGATACTCAAAGACCAGGAAGTGAACATGGGCTGAGAAGTACTTCCGGTAGAACTGAGATAATGAGAATCCAGTTCAGACTGAGTTGAGGTACTTAGCCACTGTTTCCTATTCAGGTCTTGTTGGAAAGTTGTGGTGGGACCAGGGCTCTTGATTGTCACACTTGTACTCATAGGCTCTAGCCCCGTAGGTGTGGTCAGGGTTCTTGGACTAGATGTAGGTGGAAGGATGGGTTTTAAGGGGTCTTTCTCAGGTGTTGGGAAGTTTTTCTCATTGGAGATTGTACCTTTGTTGGGCTTCAGAACTCTCCTGCTAGATGGGCATTGCCGAAGGCCACACAGAGCTCGGCTGTTGGGTTTCTTTGTCACATCGCAAGGCTCATCACTGTTCTTGGCACATGTCACACGGCGGATCCGCACTCCACCACCACAGGAAACAGAACACTGGAAAAGGGAGAAAGCTGTTAGTCTCAGTGGGAAAAGATACATTGGTTCCATGACAGGTTTGTAACAAACAAGGGCAGGCCCAGTAGAAACTGAACTGTGCAGCTAACATTGCTTTTTTCTACCTTTACACTTGGCTTCTGTGTTTCCTTGTGTTTTCTATGGGTACTCGTCTCCTGGAGATAAATATGCATCTCCCAGAGATTGCTGGGCTCCAGAAGCAACCATTCACTCTTCACAAACTTAAAATGAACTAGTTGCTGTTGAGTGGACTCTGATTCGTGGAAACCCCATGTGTCAGAGAAGAACTGTGCTCCACCGGGCTTTCAGTGGCTGATTTTTCAGAAGTCGAACACCAGGCCTTTCTTCTAAGGTTTCTGTGGGTGAACCTGAACCTCCAACCTTTCAGTTAGCAGCCAAGCATATTAACTATTTGCATCACTGACAGACTACTATGTTGAAAATATGGACCATGAAATTGTAAAAGTGAAGAGTGTCTGAGTTTCCAACATTCGGATAATGGGATCCACCAAGATCACAATGATTTAAACAAGTCATCTAATTTTTACTTGAGATAATAATATTATCTCTTTCCTAGGGTTTTTTATGCTAGTAAATTAATGTAGAACCTTTACATAGCCTCTGAAATCCATTAAGTTTGTTATAATGTATCTTTCCCTTCATATTTTGAAAATACTCATTATAACCCAAACTCTTGGTGGCACAGTGGTTAAAGAAAGCACTTGGCTGCTAACCAAAAGGTTGACAGTTCAAACCCATCAGCCACTCTGCTGGAGAAAGATGAGGCAGTCTGCACCTGTAGATTTACAGCCTTGGAAATCCAATGGGGCAGTTTTATTCTGTTCTATAAGGTCACTGTAAGCCAGAAATGACTTGATGGCAGTGGGTTGTGTTGTGTTTAGTGTCAGGTGGAATCACATTAAAAACCAGGCAATCAACACACACACACACACACACACATATAGGACCTTTCCTGAAATTTAAAGGTGGGCAGATTATCAGAGATGGGAAGACACCCTTCTCTAAAGAGTTAGGTGAATCCCTTAATACACATTGAAGAAGGGTTGGCAGATTCCCCATCCCAATGTTCCCTCTACATTCTTTAGGGCACAACAAACACTGGCAACTAAATCACCTTTGCAGGTATTCTGCAAGGACAGTCCTTCAGGAATCATATCAGTAAGAAACAGTCCTTTCATCTCAGTAATCACAAACCACACCTAATGGCTACTGTGTTGTAGTAAATTACCTAGTATGGCTTTTCTAGCCCTAAGTCTTTGTAAACTCCATGGTGGAATTTGCCACGAGCAACTGAGGAGCTCCTGATTGTTAAAGTTATCCACCTGGGGCATTTCTGTTACAAGTGGCACAAAACAATCTTCTGAAAAGTTCTCCCTCTCTCAGGTGTATAGAATTCTGTTGTTGGGATTGGTTAGTTTGGCCACTCTGCCAGGCTCAAAAGGAGCCCTCCTAGACACAGAAGGAGTCTCTCGGACTGCTGAGAAAGATGTGCTACCGAGAGAAACATGCTCCTGAGAGACACACACTTTCTGAGAGAGAGCTGCAAGAGACACACATTGCTGAGAGACAGACACAGGAGACATGCATTGCTGAAAAAGAGACCTAGAGAGACACACTGAGAGAGACTGCTGGCTGCTAAGAGAGATGGTAGGCTGAGAGAGACTGAGAGTGTTCCTGAACTTGAATTGTGGCCTGTAGCTTCCCTAATAAACCCCATAATCTGTGAGTTCTGTGTGGCCACTGCAGCAAATTATCAAACCCAGCAGAGAGGTGGTGGGTGCTGTGGGAGGAACGGTTGGTGCCAGGGTTGATGAAAGGGCTGGAGAGAGGTGGTATGTCTGGCCTCACAGGGATAGGCCTTGGACTACTGATGATGATTCTGTCTTCTTCTTGTGGGGTTAGAGGAGGTCAGAAGATATGGCCTCCTTGCCCTTTTGGCAGCTACATAACACTAAATTTCTAGATATTTTGAAAAATCCATCCATACTTCCACCAAACTGCTCCATCTGTAACTTTTCCATCCAATGGCACTTTAAACTGACCAACAAAATGTTGGTCTTTGAGCATGGACTGTCCGGGGATCTTTGCTAGTCCCTGACCTCAAAGCAGGCATCTCCAGGACAAGGACTGAATCCTGCCAGTGGACTTCAAAGGGCTTTGCAGCCATCACTGTGCTATACTCACATCATCCCTGAGAGATCTTCAAGGCAGGGATTTGTATGCTGCCTTCCTGAAGAGAGGAAACTGAGACCCAGGGACTCACTTAAAAAGCTGCAAATCAGGGGATGAGTAAAAACTAATTTATTCTACAACTCTCCCTCCTAAAAAATAATCATAAAAAAAACTTAGTGCAACACACTGGTATCAAGTCACTCTCCCCTGAGCTTGCTTAGTGACTTGACAAAACTTTTTATTTCTAAAGAATAATCTAAAGACGGAAACCTTCCTGATTCATAATCAAACCCCAAGATAGTGCCTGGGACACACAACATGGCTACTGAATACATATTTATTAAGTGATAACTGTTTTATCTGGAAAGAAATCAGGAATGGGGAGAAACAAACAAACAAAAACTCTCCTCACTGTGAGCTTATGCATTTTTCAGCTTAAGTTCCTGGCTGTTTTTATTTTAATTTTCAATTTATCCTATGAATAAAAATCCCATTGATGTAGAACATTCCCTCTTTGCTTTATTTCAATCAAGCTTGATCACTCACTGATGTGTGAGAGCTTTGAAATCATCTCCTTTCAAAAGCAAGAGATGCCTGTGAACCCAGGAGAACACATGGCTAAGGGAGTATTTACTGTAGCTTGTGGTTCAACCCATAAATCTGTGAATTTAAGATGCAACAAAACACTCCATGCTCTGCTCTAAGACTGACTTTCCAGAGAGGAAAGTGACCTTTGATGGAAACAGTGCTTAATGGACCAAGAATGCACACCTGTGTCCAAGCAAAGTGAAGGCAATCAATTAAAGGTCTCAGAGTCCACCAGTGAGGAAATAGCCTCTTCTGGCATCTTCCATGACTCACTTCTTTCTTGAGGCCATGAAAGGATAGGCTAGAGGTATGTATTTTCATGAATTACTACAGTATTTCTGCACTTCTTGTGTACAAAGATAAATTATGCTCTGTCCATTTTAGTCATCTGAGTCACTCATCTTGTTACATTCTAGTCTGAATCCTTTGGAGTTTCAAATCTCCCCTTTTCAACATTTATCAGTCAAACTGAATGATCCTCAATAGGTTTGAACACACCACCTTGCAGGCTAGCTCAGGCAGGCTGATTCCGAGACTCCATGCATACATGAGGCCTGGCTAATAATGTCGACGGTTCTCAAGCAGTAACTATCTCCTTTGCTTTTCTTTCTATGAAGTATTCAAGTAGAAAGTGTAGTAGCAGATAATTTCTCTTCTTTCCTTTTTGCTTGTTTTGACTTGAACTTTTTCTAATGGAGAAATGAGACTTTACTGTACAAACATTTAAAAAATCCAAAAAGTTACACACAATGAAGAGAAAAAAAAATCTGTGAAAAATAGATTAAATTCTCAGATCTGCCATTTTTACCCCATATGTGACCTAGTGAGTAAGCTTCAGTTTCATCTGAAGTTGAGAAAAGTTAATAATCATCTTTCAAGGGTGTTGTGAGGATTAGATAAGACCATGTTGTTAGGTGTCATTGAGACGATTTCAACCTGTAGCAACCCTATGTACAACAGAACAAAACACTACTGGTCTTGCACCAGCCTCACAATTTTTGCTATGCTTGACCCCATCGTGGTAGTCACTGTGCCAGTCTATCCTGTTGAGGGTCTTCCTCTTTTTCTCTGGCCCTCCACTTTACTAAGCATGATCAGCTTCTCCAAGGACTGGTCCCTTCTGACCACATGACCAAAGTAGGTGAGATGAAGTCTAGCCATTCTTACTTCTAAGGAGCATTCCTTCTTGCTACACTTCTTTCAGGACAGATTTGTTCGTTGTTCTGGCAGTCCATGGTATTTTCAGTATTCTTCACCAACACCATAATTCAAAGGCATCGATTCTTTGGTTTTCTTTATTCACTGTCCAGCTTTCACATGTGTATGAGGTGACTGAAAATACCATGGCTTGGGTTAGGCACGCCTTAGTCTTCAAAGTGACATCTTTGCTTCTTAACATTTTAAAGAGGTCTTTTTCAGGAGATTTGCCCAGTGCAATATGACATCTGATTTCTTGTCTGCTGCTTCCATTGGTGTTGATTGTGGATCAAAGTAAAATGAAATCTTTGACAACTTCAATCTCTTCTCCATTTATCATAATGTTGCTTATTTGTCCAGTTGTGAGGATTTTTGTTTTCTTTGTTAAAGTGTAATCCATACCGAAGACTGCAGTCTTTGATCTTCATCAGTAAGTACTTCAAGTCATCTTCATTTTCAGCAAGTAAGGTTGTGTTGTCTGCACATCGCAGGTTGTTAATGAGTCTTCCTCAAACCCTGATTCTGCATTCTTCTTCATATAGGGCAGCTTTTTGGATTATTTGCTCAGTGTCAGGTTGTATCCCTGATGTATGCTCTTCCTGATTTTAAACCATGCAGTATCTCATTGTCCTGTTCAAACAATGCCCTCTTGGTCTATGTACAGGTTTCTCATGAACACAATAAAGTATTCTGGAATTCCCGTTCTTCACAATGTTATCCATAATTTGTTATGATCCACAGAGTCAAATTCCTTTGCATAGTCAATAAAACACAGGTAAACTTATTTCTGGTTATTATTTGCTTTCTGTAAGATCCATCTGACATTAGCAATGATATTCATAGCTCCATATCCTCTTTTGAATCCAGCTTGGTTTTTTGGCAGTTCCATGTCAATATATTGCTGAAACTGTTTTTGAATTATCTTCAGCAAAGTGAGACCACAGTCTCAACATAATATATTAATAAAGGGCTTGGCAAGGTCCCTGATTTTCACTATCTATTCTGGAGGGCAGAGTAGGTTAGAGAAGTGTCTTATGGGAGTTGTGAGATAAGTAGCATCTGGTTGAAGTAGTTGTAGGAAAACACCTTGAAGATACTTTGGAGATTCAAATGTCTAACTGTTACATTGCTGGTTTTTTTAATTCAGAATTTTCTAGGGCTAAGACATATATCTATATCTATATATCTATATCTATATATCGAAATTTGTATCTATCTATATATATTGATAGATACAGATATAGATTAATTTTAATTTACAAGTTTCAAGTATTAAATAATTTTGTTAACTGTGTGAATATATCTAACCTAAAAGAGTAAAGCAGGAGTCAATAAGAACTATGTAGCTGGTTATTTGGTGCCTGGGTAGCACAGATGGTTTGCGAGTGGCAACTAAAGGTTGGTGGTTCAGATACACCCAGCAGCTCTGTGAAGTAAAGGCCTTGCAAACTGCTTCTGTAAATATTATCACCAAGAAAACCCTAGGGAGAAGTTCTACTCTGTAACACATGGGGTTACCATTTAAAACACATCAGATTTTGATATTTCAATATAAAAGTATGTTCTAGAAAAGACATTCCCAAGACTAAGTTTGGAGCACTGACATATATTCTTTGGCTTCTTGAAATATAAAACAACAAAAAACGCAAAAATCAAATTAGTGGCTCTTATGGGTTGAATTGCATCCTCCAAAGAGATATGCTGAACTAACTAACCACTGGTGCCTGTGAATGTGACGTTTATGGGAATAGATGTATTTAGTAACCATGAAGTCACACTGGAGTAAGGTGGGCTTTAATCCATATGACTAATGTCCTTATAAAAAAAGAGAAGAGACAGAAAGACACAGGTGCAGAAGGAAGACAGTCACATGAAGACGGAGGAGAAATGCTCCATCATTTCTGTGGAGTCATGCTGCCACAAGCCAAGGAACAACTGGGACAACCAAAAGCTGGAGAAAATGAAGGAATCTTCCCCAGAGCCTTGAGAAAGAGCAGGGCCCTGCCAACACCTTGATTTTGGATTTCTAGCCTCCAGAACTCTGAGAGAATAAATTGCTATTGTTTCAACTTACTCAGTGTGGCATTTTGTCATGGCAACCCTACAAAACTAATACAGGAGTCAACATTAAAAACTGAGCAGGTTCCACATTAAATTTTTGGCTTCTCTGGAAAAAAGCAGAGGATCTGCAAGTCTGGGCCCAATTCTTGCATGGCAACTGAAAACTTTATTCTTGGAGACCTGGGGTCATGGAGGCATTTACATGTTCTCCAGCACTCCTACCTTCCATCCATATCTGCTTTCTTCACCCAATAGACTTGGAATCTTTCATATAACCTCTGTATGCTATCACTTAGCACTGTGGCATACTCAGCTTGGTGGGATAGTGTTAACTAGCTACCATGTATACTGGGCCTAAAAATTAAATTATCTTTCCTCATAGTTCCACCAGAACACAGTGTGATGCTTTATATTCAGCCCCAGGCTTCTCCCAGTACATCTCCCATCTGTGTTTATCCCCTTAGGAGCTGTCAAGCCCTTCAAATGAGATAAATACAGTACACAACACTACTCAGAACCCATCTCAACTGGTAGTTTCAGAATTCTCAAAAGCAATTTCATGATTATCATATGCCCTTACCTTATAATTTGGAACCTATACCAGGCAAGCAGCTTGTCAATCTGTTAATAGCCTCTCTGGGAGTTGTCTTGCCCTCACTTGCCACCACTCTTAGATTAAAGGCTTCTTGGAGAACCCGCTGACAAAGAGATCTGCTGCCAAATTTGCCAGCTCCACCCACCTGAGGTGCAAGGCTAGGTGGGGACTACATTTGGCATTAGTGCTATAGTACTGAGAGAGAGTGTACTGAAAAACACAACTGGGTTTTATCAGAGGGTTTGGACTGAAAAGATAAGTAGAAAAGCAGCTAACATTTTGGGTATCAAAAATATTTAATGGACGGTCATAGACATTTATACATGAATGAGGGATTCTCATATTAAATCCACAATTGAAAATAAGCCAAAAGCCCTCAGGACACTATCTAATTAAGAAACAAACAGCAACAACAACAATAAAATCAGAATGATGAAGAGAATCAACACGGCCCTCCACTGATTTCCAGTGGGTAGTCATCCCTTTTAACAAGGGCACTCGTGTCTGGAACCATCCGTGGTGTAGCATAACTTGCAGGGCTGGAAAGAACCCAAATGTGGGCACTTATAGACAGCCCAAGGAGCTCTGGTAGTGTAGTTCCTAAGGCACTTGACTGCTAACCAGAAGGCTGGCGGTTCGAACCCACCAGCCCCCTCCTCAGAAGGAGGTTGGGCAATCTACTTCTATATTGATACTGCCTCAGAAACCCAAGGAGGGGTCGCTGTGAGTTGGATCCGATTCCACGGCACATAACAGGCACAACATAGACAGCTCATATCAAAAGAGGAGGGGCACTTAGTGAAAGAAATCAGAACACCAGGCAGCAGCCTCACAAGAGTGCCTTGTCTCTTAATAGAAACAAGGGAATATTAGAGATTTAGTGACTTTGGAAATGTCTCCTAGCCCACTGTACTCTCTCTCCCTTTCGTTTGCAGTCACTCCTGTGGGACATCACACAGGTCTTTCTTTGCTTCTCATTTAACTATAGAAAATAAATAAATAAATAACCAAACCTGTTGCCTTCAAGTTGGTTCCAACTCATAGCAACGCTACAGGACAGAGTAAAACTGTTTTCAAGGCTATAGTCTTTATGGAAGCAGACTGCCACATCTTTCTCTTGCAGCTGGTGAATATGAACTGCTGACCTTCTGTTAGGAGCCAAGCACTTAGCCACTGTGCCACCAGGGCTCCTTCATTTAGCTGCTGATGTGGCCTTAATGCTTGCTGAAGTGCCTTCTGTCTGCAGAGCAAGCTCATTGGTGAGAATCGGCATTTGGTCTGTGTGACACAGCTTTACACCTAGTAAACTCTCAGTGACCTGGATAGTTGATTGTTTTGTTAAATTGTTGGTTTGCTTATTTTTGGCTGACACAGGAAGGGCAGATGAAAGACCCTCATAGACCTGGCCATGTCTCCTTTTGGAAGCCCCACCTCATGCCACGTCACAAGTATTCAGATGCATCTTTAGTCCCAGGAGAAATAAAAGCTTTGGCTGTAAAATCCATTTCAAAGGCTTTTTCTTCTTTTGCTTTTGATAGTAGTTGATGGAGAGAACTCATTTTATGTGAGTGGCTCTGATTCCCCACAAATTAATACGTATAGCCTGGAATTCCAGCAAACTGAGACAAGCTGATCTACACACTGTTTGCATAGCTAACAAATTTTTAGCAATCTTAAGAGTTGCCACATTGCAATATTTTATAGATGTTTGAGATGCCATGTGTTCAGGACAGAAGCTCTGTGCTTCAATTTGAATCCTGGTTTTATCCACAAAAATGACCAGAATTTCTGGTTGGATAGAGATTGGTGGAACCCCCAAGACTATGGCCCCGGCTTTTCCTTCAGGCTTAAAAATGGACTCACTTCAGTGGATTGGCTCTCAGCCCAACAGCAGAAAGACTTACACGCAGAAGACCTACCCTAGGAAGATGCACCCACCTGCCCTAGGGAGATGCACCCCTTAGATCAATCGTCCATGAAATATCAGGGTGGCAGCATTGACGTAGAGGGAAAGCTGGACAGACAGGAGTGCAGAGACAAGAAGGGCACAGGGAGGGGGTAGTCACAGGGAGAGAAGGGAGGAGAGTTTGTTATGGTTGAGGATGGTAATGGGGGGGCATGAGATCAAATGTGCATGAACTATTGAATGTAAAAGAAATCTGCTTTGTACATTTACACCCAAAGCATAACAATAATAATAATAATAATAATAATAAATCCTGATGTTATCACTTGATGGTTGTGTGACCTTGGGTAAGTTTTTAAACATTGATGTGCTTCAGTTTCTTCATCTGTAAAATGGGTCTGTTGTAAGGATTAAATGCAATAATACCTATAAAAGTGCTTTGCTGTTGTTGTTATGTGCCGTCACGTTGGACCTGACTCATAGCGATCCCTCCTTGGGTTTCTGAGGCAGTATCACTATGGAAGTAGATTGCCCCATCTTCCTTCCAAGGAGTGGCTGGTGGGTTTGAACCACCAGCCTTCTGGTTAGCAGTCAAGTGCCTTTAGGCACTATGCTACCAGAGCTCTTATAAAGGTGCTAAATATACATAAAAATGACCAATAAGTACTTGCTATGATTGTAACAAAATATTGGCTTCTGATTTTGCAGTGTCTTTTTGTTTCTATGGAAGCAATACACGATTTTCTTCAGGGCTACAGTTTGGTAGACTCTTGAAAAACTTGAAGGCTTTAGTGCTGTGCCTGCAGTGCTTCATGGATAAAATGGCCCTGAGCTCAGGGAGGAGATTAGATGAAAATGTAGGGTCCACAGATCAATTCCTTCAGGATGCCATTGATCTGGCTTGGCTCACATAGCTCAGAAAACAGACCCTTGTCTTCATGCTTGTTAAGATTAGTCACCATTTATTGGACACTTCCTATTATTAGCCAGCCACTAATTTAAGTGCTTACATGGATTATCTTGTTTAATCCTCACAATATCCCTGCATTTGTAAATGAGAAAAGACTGAAGGAAGTTACACACTAGCTCCAGGCCATATAGTTAGGGACTTTCAGGGCTATAAAACCTAGAAAAATTACTATCCCATTAAGTCTATATGTCTGGATAACAAGAGAAATCATACACCTGGTTTACAGTTGAGGATACTAAGTCCCAGTGGGGTGAAATCATTTTACTAAGATTGTGCAGTGAGTTTATGTAATACTCAAATTAGAAGCTGTGTGGTTCCCTGGAATCTCATGCAGGACTCTTTCCACTTCCCTTCCTGCCCAGGATGCACACAGCCAGCCACATTTATTGACTACGTGGCACTTTGTATGGCCATCCCTATCCATCTATCCATCCATCCATGCAACCATCCACCCATCCATCCATGCATCCATCCACCCATCCACCCAAAAAAGAGAATGAGAAGATGGTACACCGTCCTATAAAACATCATACTGAACCATTTTCTAATCATATCCTTGGAGCCACTATTAAAAGCCTGATATCATTCTCTCATGTTACCATGTGAGAGGCCTCACATACCTTTGGTAATTTATTATACCAGGGTTTCTCTAAAAGAAGAAGTATACTTCCATCTACCAGAGAGAAAGAATTAAGGAATTTAGCATGTTTCCCTTATTGCCCTGGTTGCCTGGATGCACTGGGCTAACCTGAAAGTTTAACCATAGTCATCCTATTAGCCTTGGGCTTATCATGTTGATTTTTGCTCCCTGTCATGACAATTATGTCTATTTCCTCACCTCAGTGTCTAGCACCTGTTCACTGTAAACTGCTTGAAATGCCTTTGGAAAGAAGCTGTGCATAAACACACACATTCTGGCTTCCGGAAGCCTCATGCTTGCCACCTACACATCCAAATCAAATCAAACCAAAAAGCACCTGTGGCTAGCTGCCGACAGAATGAGAGCCAGGCCAGTAAACATGTGCAGAGCCTGAAGACAGCTAAAGTAAAGCTCCGCCCCTCACCCACAGCCAGGTGGTTTCAAATCAGAGCTGGACTTGAACCTCAGCTCTGCCACTTATGAGCTGGAAGCTCTTGGTGACTTAACTCTCAAAACCTCAGGTTCTTTAGCTGAAAAAATGGTAGAATTCATGAACTAATACAACCTCATAAGGTTATTTTAAGGATTAGTAAATGGGACACTCTACCTGGTGTGGGAAGCTCTCAACAAATGGTGGGCGTGATTACCCGTATTTCCATGTATTCATGTTACTAACAAATGCTTATCTTTGAACAGTGCTTACTACGTGCTGGGTCCCGGTCTAGTAAGAATTTTGGAAATACTAACTCATTTAATCCTCACTACTTCCCTTGAGGATAAAAGCTGTTGTTATCTCATTTTATAAGAAAAAGCCACAGAAAACTAAAGAGAGCTATAGAGAAGGTACATTTTTCACATTATCTAGTAAGTGGCAGAACCAGGATTTGAATCTGGGAAGACAGGATCCAGACGTAATGACTTAACTCTGAGTTAGACAGTATCCCCTTTCCAGGCTTGTCTTTGATTATAACCATCACAGTTCTCCTCCTTTATCCTCCAAGCCCAGAAAATAGGTTGGGCAAAACCAGGACACAATTCTTGGTGAAACGAGATGGGTGGCAGGAGTCTGGAGTCCAGAGAATGAGCTTAGAGGGAAGGGCCTGGCCGTGGGGGCAGGAAAGCCTTCCCAGGGTAGCCTTGGCTTCCCTCTTCTGAGGCCTGCTGGGGCAGGGATGTGTTGCCATGCTGGTTCTGTTGAGCTAGCTCTCCCTTCATTGCTTGGGTTGGGGAAGATGTTTTAACAGGGAAGGGCAACTCATAGGTTGGCCTTCTCTCCTTCTTCCCACATTGGTCTACCCAGGGAGGATTCTACAGGAGTCCAGGAGCTTCACAGTTTATGGGTCCTGATGTGGAGAATCAACTACTTTGGCCCAGTTATGTCATAGCTCCAGAGTCATCCAGGGTGCTCCAAATGGCTCACTGTAGACCAAATGAATAGGCACTGCTGGAGCACTGTTGTTATTGTTAGTTGCCATCGAGCTGATTCTGACCCACGGTGATCCCGTGTGTGCAGACTCATAGGCTTTTCAAGGCTGTGACCTTTTGGAAGCAGATCTCTAGGCCTGTCTTCCCAGGCACCTCTGGGTGGGTTCAACCCTCCAACCTTTTGGCTAGTAGTTGAGCGCTCAACAATCTGTGCCATCCGGAGACTCCTTGCTGGAACAGTACTCCTCTTCAGATAACATGGATCTCAAGACTTAAGAAAGTTGATATATAATCAATGTATCAAGAATCATTGTATCATCTCTCTTAAAAAGTATCTGGGCATAGTTAAAATGTTAAAGATATTTTACCATATTCCAGAAAAGCTCATTTGAAGGCACAAATCCACTGCCATTGAGTCCATTCTGACTCATGGCGACCCCCACAGGCTTTCTAAGGCTGTAAATCTTTACAGAAGCAGACTGCCTCATCTTTTCTCTTTGGGGCAGCTGGTGGGTTTCAACCACTTTAGGTTAGCAGCCAAATACCTTACCACAGCGCCACCAGAGCTCCTTGCTAACATGTACAGGTGTTAGCAAAACAGCAGAGGGAGTGACATTTATATCAGGCAGTTTCACTTCTGAGAGTGATCAATTGATCAATCATGGGAGAACAGAAGGGCAGTATTTACACAGGAAGATAGCTGGTGGGAAGAGTGGGGGAAATGCATAGGAAAGAAGGGCACAAGGAAGAGTAACTATAGAGAGGAAGTGGAAAGAGAGCTGTTACATTGTGGGGATTGCAGTCAATTTCATAAAACAACATGTGTATGAACTGCTGTATGGAAAATGAATTTGCTCTGGCAACTTTCACTCAAATCACAATAAAAATTGAAAGGAAAAAAAAAAAAAAAACAGCAGAGGGAAAAAGGAAAAAGGGAAGATCCAGTCAATGAATAGTTTGATGGTAATTTAACTAAAAGCACCTCTCTTAATAACATACCCTGAACGGAGGTGGCAGCTTGGTCTCTCTGCTTAGCTTGGTCATGTGGAAGCTAGAAACTGGATCCCCAGAATGCTGTTAAGCATCTATGCAATGGACTGAATTTAGAAAAACAGACATGAGTATTTGTTGCATTGTGCCAAAATTTTGGTCTCTTATTTCTCAGTTAAGGGAGGTCATTCTGCAGCCCTTAAGTATGTACACAATAAAAAGACTCCTCAGCCAAGTCTGTAATTGCAGTCATTTGAAAAAAGCATTAAGATTCTGGCAATTAGTAAATTCTACATGACAAGCATTATTAACTGCTTCAGATGCAGCCAGCACATTTTGGTAAACATACTTAATGGACCAGGCACAATACCCCAGCCAGCCTTATTTTGACAACACTGCAATTTAGAACAATTTAGGTTGACAGGACTAATAGGCCAAGCCAGCCACATACTATGATCATACCCTCCCCGAAGAGGATGGAGAGTATTCTGGCCTCTTGCTGATATGTGCACATGCATCCACACCTACAGCAGTAACACATCTTTCTTTTCTCTTGCCATCTTTTCCTTTCTTGTTTGTTTTTGGCCTTACTTCTCCTCTTTGATGGAAATTTCTTATAAATAGGGGTCATACTTTCCATTTCTTTTTAAATTTTGCCCCAGATGCCCAAGAGAGTGTCTTGCAAAAAAAATCAGAAGCTAAACAAAGTTGATCTGTGCCTTTGTGCTAATGAAATAGTTTTGGAAATAAGTTTACTGATGCTGTTTTTGCTCAAATGAGCCTGCTTCCCATTAGTTATCTTCAGAGACGGTACATTTGCTCAGACAATGTTCCAAATTTTTCTTTAGATAATACTTTCAGAGCACCTTTTTTGGCTATATATGAGAAACAATCTCATTTATGTAGACAAATATTCCTTTTTAAACACAAGGGTTTTAGCCAAGGTGATCATGCCACTCTTATTCTCCAAAATCAAATATTTTCCATTTTCCCTGAAGGTGAATCCCAAGAGGAGTTCCTAAACTATTCTAGTCGATGGTAGAAAGTATGTGGCTTCCCAAAGAAAGCTATGTTGTTATTGTTGTTAAGTACCATCAAGTAGGTTCTGACTCACAGCAGTTCTATGTACAACAGAATGAACGTCTGCTCAGTCCTGGCCATCTTCACAATCCTTGCTGTGCTGGAGCCCATCATTGCAGCCACTGTGTCAGTCCATCTCGTTCAGGGCCTTCCTCTTTTTTGTGGACCCCCTACTTTACCAAGTATGATGTCCTTTTCTGGGTTCTGGTGCCTCCTGATAACATGACCAAAACACAAGAGATGGAGTCTGGCCATTCTTGCTTTCAAGGAGCATCCTGGCTTCACTTTTTCCAAGAGAAATTTGTTTATTCTTCTGGCAGTCTAGGGTATATTCAATATTCTTTGGTAGCATAGTGGCTAAGGCACTTGACTACTAACCAGAAGGCTGGTGGTTCAAACCCACCAGCCACTCCTCGGAAGGAAGATGGGGCAATCTACTTCCACAGTGATACTGCATCGGAAACCCAAGGAGAGGTCACTATGAGTCGGGTCCGACTTGATGGCACATAACAACAACAACAACACAATTCAAATGCATCAATTCCTCTTTGGTCTTCCTTATTCATTGTCCAGTTTTGAAACGTTTGTCCAGCTTGGTAAGGTGGAGGGTTGATGAAAGAGAGGAAGGCCCTCAATGAGATGGATTGTCATGGTGGCAGCAGTAATGGACTCAAGTATAGCAAGAATCATGGAGCTGGTTCAGGACCCGGCAGTGTTTTGTTCTGCTGTGCATAGGGTTGCTATGAGTCGGAGATGACTTGATGGCACCTAACAACAACAATAAAGTTGGTGGTTCAAACTCACCAGCCACTCCATGGAAGAAAGATTGGGCAATCTACTTCTGTAAAGATTTACCACCCCAGAAACCCAAAGGGGGTTGCTATGAGTTGGAATTGACTTGATGGCAGTTTTTTTTTTTTTTTTTTTGGATGGCTTGGGTCAAGTGTACCTTAGTCTTCAAAGTGAAATCTGTGCTCTTTAACACTTTAAAGAGGTCTTTTGCAGCAGATTTGCCCAATGCAATATGATGTCTTGATTTCTTGACTGCTGCTTCTACAGGGGATGATTGTGGATGCAAGTAAAATGAAATCCTTGACAAAGTCAATCTTTTCTTCATTTATCATGTTGTTGCTTATTGGTCCAGTGGTGAGGCTTTTTGTTCTACGTTAAGGTGTAGTTTTTGATTTTCACTGGTAAGTGCTTCAAGCTTTCAGCAAGCAAAGTTGTGCCATCTGTGTATGGCAGGTTGTTAATGAGTCTTCCTCCAATCCTGATGCTGCATTCTTCTTCGTAAACTCCGTTTCTCAGATTATTTTCTCAGGATATAGACCGAATCAGTATGGTGAAAGAATATAGCGCTGACACACATCTTTCCTGATTTAAAACCATGCAGTGTATGTACCTGCTTGTTCTGTTCAAATGGCAGCCTCTTGGTCTATGTACAGGTTCCTCATGAGCACAATTAAGTGTTCTAGAATTTCCATTTTTCTCAATGTTACCCATAATTTGTTATGATGTTTTTGCTAGTCAATGAAACACTGATAAGCATCTTCCCTCATTTCATGTCCTCTTTTGAATCCAGCTTGAATTCCTGGATGTTCCCTATAGATGTACTACTGCAACCATTTTTGAATTATTTTCAGCAAAATTTTAGTTGCATGCGACATTAATGATATTGTTTGATAATTTCTGTATGTTTTTAGATTACTTTTCTTTGGAATGGGCACAAATACAGATCTCTTTCTGTTGGTTGGCCAAGTAGCTGTCTTCTAAGTTTCTCACCCAAATGAGTGAGCACTTCCAGCACCGCATCCATGAAACTTCTCAATTGGTATTCCATCAATTCCTGGGGCCTTTTTTTTGCCAATGCCTTCAGGGCAGCTTGGACTTGTTCCTTCGAAACCATCAGTTCTTGATCATATGCTACCTCTTGAAATAGCTGGATATTGACCAATTCTTTTTGATACAGTGACTATGTATTCCTTTCATCTTCTGTTGATGCTCCCTGCCTCATTCAATATTTTTTCCATTGAGTCCTTCAATATTGCAATTCAAGGCTTGAATTTTTTCCTCAGTTCTTTCAACTTGAGAAATGCCGAGTGTGTTTTTCCCTTTTGATTGTTTAACACCAGGTATTTGCACATTTCATTATAATCCTTTATTTTCCATCTAAAAATTCTGGTCTGTTAGTTTAAAAATCATTTATTTTCCAACCACTCTCCAGGGTATTCACTGAAATAAGCATAGCTCAGCCTAACCAAGGAGGGTACAGGTCTTTGGGGGAAAGAAGGGTTCTACTTTTACACCATCACTCTGGGGATATGATGAGGCCTGGTAAGGCCAGTTCCATGGTTACCTAAAGAAAATTAAATGCTTCTGAGTTTGTAATAATCTTAATGTTGTTGTTGTTGTTGTTTGCCGTTGAGTCGGACCCAACTTATACCCCTCCTTGGGTTGCTGAGGCAGTATCACTATGGAAGTAGATTGCCCCATCTTTCTTCCGAGGAGTGGCTTATCTTAATAATAATAATAATAATAATAAAACTCACTGCTGTCCAGTCGATTAAACTCATAGAGATCCCTCCTTGAATTTCTGAAGTGGTATCTCTATGCAAGTAGATTGTCCAATCTTCCTTCCGAGGAGTGGCTGGTGGGTTTGAACCATCAGCCTTCTGGTTAGCAGTCAAATGCCTTAGGAACTACTAGCCCACTAATTTCTAATTATATCAGAGAATTGAATCAGATTAATTTTAGGAAAATGCAACCCATATTTAATTTTTGTGGCTAATAATAGTCCAGTGTCCTAAAGCTTGGTCAGTTCTGGCCTTGACGCATAATTAATAGATGGATGATTTGAGGGAACTGCTGCAAGTGGCAGGGTACCTGCCTAACATCCAGTCACTAACATAACACTCCTTTGGTTTTAGATAACCACAGTGATGTGCTGGTAAATGTTTAACAAGTCAGCTCTTGGGGTGGAATGGGGAGTCCTCCTTGATTTGCTACCAATGTTTTAATAAGGGCTCAGCAAGCATCTTAAAGGAGCTCTGGTGGCATAGTGCCTAAGGCATTTGACTGCTAACCAGAAGGCTGGTGGTTCAAACCCACCAGCCACTCCTT
>NW_006922222.1:1095589-1097893 GCF_000298275.1 Orycteropus afer afer | reverse complement strand
GTGCAACCTCAAACAAGTTAACTGACTTCTCCGAGCCTCATTTTCCTCATCTGTTAAATGAGTATAACAATACTGACCTTATATGAGTATTGAGGATTAAATGAAATACCATGTCATGTAAAGTGCATAGTACAGAGCCTTCCATATAATAAAAACTCAATCATTTGTTATTATTTCTTGTTATTCTGATCTTGACATTGAGTAAAAGAATCCAATTCATAATCCAGTACTTTTCTAGTCCGATGTGAAGCAGGTACTAATCACTTAGTAATTTTTAATTATTTAGGAATGAATCCATCAGGGATTTTCTTTCCTTTATATTTTTTTCTAACTCCTGCAGTCTACTTGTTCATTCATGTTCTCACAGGTGCCTTTTATAGGAAAGGAGCAGAGAAAGAAGAACCTGCAATACGATAATTTTTAACTTGTCAGATGTTCCTGACAAGTTAAATGTTGAAACTGCTGACTAAAATCAACACTCTGGACTTTCTGTGGAAAAACCTACATGTGTATCATTTCTCTAGCCTATTATCATGGTGAATGACAAAAGAATCAAGTATGGGGGCCCAGTTGCTACACACAAGTGGATGTTGAAAAAGGCAGGGGGCCTCATCTTTCTTCCTTAGGCATCATTACACAGATCTCCCCTATAGAAAACATAGAGTAAGTGCCCTGATCCAGGGTGGTCTGAGTTCACCACTGCTATGATGAACAGCCTGGTCTTCATCCCACCATATGCAGTGAAAAGTAGAATATTTTTACTTTTCATTGGAAATAGTAAAAACATGTACTACTTACTATTTACTCCTGACTGTGTAGTACTCTGTGGATCATGACAAATTATGGGTAACACTGCAAAATATGGGAATTCCAGAACACTTGATTGTGTTCATGAGGACTGTGTACATAGACCAAGAGATTGTCATTCAAGCAGAACAAGGGTTTAAAATCAGGATGGGTATGCATCAAGGTTGTAGCCTTCCACCATAATTGTTCAATCTGTATGCTGAGCAAATAATCTGAAAAACTGAAGGAGAATGGGGCATCAGGATTGGAGGAAGATTCAACAATCTGTGATATGCAGATGACACAACCTTGCTTGCTCAAAGTGAAGATGACCTGAAGCTCTTACTGATGAAGATCAAAGACTACAGCCTTCAGTATGGATTACACCTCAAGATAAAGAAAAAAAAATATATCCTCACAACTGGACCAATAAGCAATATCTTTCTAAATGGATTAAAGATTAAAATCAATGCCCATGGAAGCTACAGTCAAGAAATCAGATGATGATTTAGGGTAAGATGGTGGAATAGGCAGACAAGCTATATAGAGCCTCTACAAGAAAGAAAAGGGAAACAAATTGACAGAGATACAGAAGATAATCTGGAGCCCTGGACTTTGAAAGGAAGTATACCAACATTAGTTGATTACATACCAACTAGTGGAAGAACTTGAATGAAAACAGTAGGTATGGAGATGGAGAGAGCTGTAGACTGTCAGCTACTCTGACAGCACCAACAGCTTGAATATTTCTAAGTGGTGCTGGGATCTGAGAATTGACCTAAAGATCAGCCCTGGTCACCAAGGGTTGCAGGGATGACTATGCTGGTGGCCAATGACCAGGAAGGGAAATAGCAAAGAGGGAGACAACATGAGCTGTGGACTTTCGGCTCTCTGGAGGGTTCAGGCATTTTGATTGTGTACAAGCAGTGGTCTTTTTGGATATTTAAAGTGACCAAGGGTGCAGCCATTTTAAATATTTGTGAGAGGTGGCCATTTTGGATATTTAAAGTGACAGCATTCTAATTCAGAGTCCAGGGATCTAAGAATAGGCTCCATGTACCAAGGATGGCAGGGACATATGGGAAACTGACAACAGGAAAGGAGACAAATTGTGAGTGTATAAGTGCTGCCAACTAGTGAATAGAGTAGCACAGTACCCTGCTTGTGTAGATAACACCCAAACAAAACAATGAAAATGAAAATCTTGTGCAAATCACTCCAACATACAACATACAATCACTAATTAAATATAAATACAAAACATCACAATGTCTCAGAGACAACAGAGCATCACAATCCACATAAAGAACCAAGATAAAGGAGAAACAAGGAAACAGGATACAGAACCAAAACACATCCCTGAGCAACTGAATCTGATTTCTCCATTTTTACCATTGATTTTTCTCTTACCAGAAATGACATCTAACATACTCAACACACAACTGAATAAAAGATCATGCATTGTCTTCTTGTATTCTTCCTTACTTGTGGAACATTAATCTTATCATCTATGCTACA
>NW_006922222.1:1091597-1094634 GCF_000298275.1 Orycteropus afer afer | reverse complement strand
AACGACTCGATGGCACTTAACAACAACAACAACAACAGGGATCTACTGGCAGACCAATTGAAGTAGAATTTTTGGAGGATAGGGCCAAAGTGACAGTGTTTTTCAAAAGTTAATGGACTTTTATATGCAGCCATGGTTGGAAACCACTAATCTTACTAGCACCAAATAAATGGATTTGACTGATCTAAAATTTTCCCCAATGAATTCACTCTGGTGTTTTACTATGAGTTGTGCATAGCATAGAAGTATCTTTTTGTTTTGTTTTTTAAGACTCCTAAAGAGCCTATGAGGGAGCTCTGGTGGTATAGTATGAAGGAGCTCTGGTGGTGTGGTACCTAAGGCATTTGACTGCTAAGCAGAAGGTTGGTGGTTCAAACCCATGAGCCACTCCATGGGAAGGAAGACTGGGCAATCTACTTCTGTAAAGATTTACCACCTTGGAAATCCAAAGGGGGTCAATGAGTCAGAATTGACTTGATGGTAGTGAGTCAGGTTTTCTTGGTTTTAAAGAGCTTACAGTTGCCCTGGAAAAGTTCACTGTAGCTTGAACACAATTTTCACTGAAGCTCAAGTAGGAGGGATGGGGTGGAGAACCTTAGACTCTCTTTCTTATCTCCACCTTTAGCTACTCATACTAGAATTTACTATGGTGGCTCTGAACGCCGAAAAGCCAGGCCAGTTTAATACCTCTAATCAACATTACTCAGAGAATTGAAAGTCCAAATCTGAATTTGTCAAGTTTTGCTGAGAATAGTAATTTTCTTAAAAATATCAGCTTTTATACTTATTGCTTTTCTTTGTACAAATCTTTTCCTTGGTAGCACTCATATTCTAAAATCAAACACAGCCCAATGGAATAACCATTATTATGACATTTGCACTGTTAGTGACAGTAATATTCTGACTGAATTCTGGTTGTATCCTGCTTCTCCTACCTCATTCTCTCTGGCTTTCTTGTTGTCCTCTATACACACCAGGCTCTCTCCCCACTCCTCCACAATGGGACATTGGGCCATATCTGAAGACATTTTGGGTTGCCAAATTTGGGAGAGAGGGTGCTACTGGCATCTAGTGGGCATAGGACAGGAATGCTATAAAACGTCCTATCATACACGGGACAGCCTCCCACTACAAAGAAATTTCCAGCTCAAACTATCAATAGTGCTGAGGTTGAGAAACTTTGGTTTGGATTATGTGCCATTCTTTTATAGCTGAAATCTTGATGCAGCTGCTGTTATGGCAGCATGAAGTGCTATCAGATGTTTAAGGTGCACTTTGGGTATGCTAAGGAGCTCTTATAAGCAGTGCCCAAGGCTTTTTGACTCTTAACCAGAAAGTTGGCAGTTCAAACCCACCAGCCGCTCCATGGAAGAAAGATTAGGCAGTCTACTTCTGTAAAAAAATTACCACCTTGGAAACCTAATGGGGGTCACTATGAGTTGGAACAGACTAGAAGGCAGTGGGTTTGGTTTTGTGTGGTTTGGATGTGTTGGGCATCACCATGGCTGGAGCCTAGTGACTTTTGCTTTGTTGTAAATAAAAGTTTGGAGAGAAGTCAGTAGGGAGAAGAGACTCAAATGACCTCTATCTGGAGTGAGATACACTTTAATTCCAAAGAATTTCTTTTTTGACAGGCTACTCCATCCTGGAACATGCTATGCAAGGTTTTTGTCCTGAAAGCCATTGCCCATGCAGCATATTTGTTATATTTAGATCATCAGCAGGTTTTATTAAAAGTTTTAAAAATCTATCTTAACTACGCCTTTGGGAAAAAACACGGAATGTCCAAATTGAATGAAGAAATGAGATATCACTGAAGAAAAGGGATCCAGAAATGAAAAAAAAATAAATATTGCACAGGAAATCCTTTTGGGAGAGCAAATGACAGCTCTGAATGAGGGAATGAACTTTTCAGATATCACAGAAATTAGGTGACAGAGGAAGATGTAGCAACTTGAAATCTATAACCATGGAAACTACTGGACTAAGCTTGCAAAAACATCAACAAAGCAAGCACCACTGGTTATTCATTTATTCTTTAAAAAGCAAATTAACTTATTCTATTTTCTTTAATCCTTTTGTGAATTTGCACGCATGATTTAGCTTTAGAGTCAGTCTTTTTTCTTTGTTTATAATAATTTAACTATTTTAATGTGAGAGAACTAGTTTAAAGTTTGAGAGCTGTGGTTTTATCGTTGGAGTCTGCTTCTCCTGAGATTTTGGCCATGGGGGAGTGTGAGCACAGACTTCTCAGCAGACGAATTTGGGTTCAAGTCTAGCCTCTGGCCACTGTAGCTAAGTTACATTGGGGGATTTCTGTGAACATCTAAGGTTGTAGTGCCCTTATCTATATAAAAACTCAAACCAAACACACTGCCATCAAGTTAATTCCCACTCATATTGACACTATAGGACAGAGTAGAACTGCTCCATAGTGTTTCCAAGGTTGTAAATCTTTATAGAAGCAGACTGCCTCATCTTTCTCCTGTGGAATGGCTTGTGGGTTTGAATCGCCAACCTTTTGGTTAGCAGCTGAATGCTTTAACCATGGTACCACCAGAGCTCCTTTATCTCTATAATGAGTACAGAAATATCTACAAATCATGGTTGCTAACAGATGAATTGATGTGGCAATATGGAAAGGGCTTGGAAAATAGTGGGCTGCTAAATTGTTAGTTTCCTCTACCCCTTGCCCCCTGGGGCATGACATTGCATTTCTCTGAACTCCTGTCTCCTCATATATGACATAGGGATAATATCCACTCTCCTTACCCTAAGAACTAGGTAGAAAACAATTCTATGATTGTCAGAGTAGAATTGTGTTTCACAGGGTTTTCAAAAGCTGACTCTTTGGGAGCAGATTGCCAGGTCTTTCTTCCAAGGCATCTCTGGGTGGACTCAAAGTTTCAACCTGTTGGTTAGCAGCCAAATGTATTAACCATTGGTACTACGCAGGAGATCCACACTCTGACTACTTCACAGATTATTTTATCTTTTTACCATAATCTGGGAAGTCATCAAGGATGCTGAGACTATG
>NW_006922222.1:1088739-1090257 GCF_000298275.1 Orycteropus afer afer | reverse complement strand
TCATAAGGCATCTCAAATTTTCAAAGTTTTGTGGCTCTAAAGGCAATATTGACAAAAATATTATTTTTCTTTGGAATCTTTGTTTTCTCCTAATAAAGTGGTTGTTTTTGTTGGTGTTAGAAATCATCAAGTTGATTTTGACTCATAGCAACCCCTTGGGTTTTCTAGGTTATAATTTTTTTTTTAACTGTGATTTGGGTGAAAGGTTATAGAGCAAATTGGTTTTCTATTCAATAACCTATGCAACTTCTGTTTTGTGACATCAACTGCAATCCCCACCACTGTAACAGCATTCTTCCCACTTCCTTCCTATACCCACCCCTTCCCTCCATTCTTCCTTCTAATCCCTATCTCTTCCCACCTTCCTAGCTCTGTCCCTGGGTAAATGCTGTTCTCTTGATCTCATATGCTTGATTGCTGTAGTGAGTGCATACCTTCCTGATATTACTATTCACCTTATAGGTCTGTCTATCCTTTGGCTGTCAGTTGAGTCATGGGGGTTAAGTTCAGTTCCTAGTTTGAGGGGTGTCTAAGGGCTATAATCTCGGGAGTTCTACCAGTCTTCATCAGACCAGTAAGCCTGGTATTTTCTTTCCTTTTAAATCTTGCTCCACATTTTCCTCCACTCTATCCATGACCTTGTATTGTGATCCCTTTCAGAGCAGTTAGCAGTGTTAGATGGGTGCTGTCTAGTTCTTTTAGTCTCAGTGTCATTAAGGCTGTGGTTCCTGTGCTTAGGCTGTAATCTTTATGGGAGCAGATCACTAGGCCTGTCTTCTGCAGAGCAGCTGGGTGGATTTGAACCACCAATCTTTCAGTTGGCAGCCAAGTGCTTAACACTGAGCCACCAGGGATCCTCAATAGAATGATTACAGGGCAAAAACAAATCTCAACTTTTATTTAATTATTTTAATTTTGGGATGGGTTTGGGACAAAGGCAAATGACTGAAGAAAATTCACATGATGCTACAATTTATAAGTAAATGAAATATGAGCCTGAAAGGTCAGCAAAGGCTTAATGTGAAACCATGTTGAAGTCCAAGTTAATAAAGTCAGAGAAGCAAAAGCTCTTAAATGATGACAAACTTTTAATTTGCTGTTAATATTTTTGCTGATTTTTTCCTACTTGCTCAAAGCAGAAACTGTAATTCTGGACAAGACTAAAGAGAAGTTTCCACAAATAATAACTTTTTTGGAGAAAACAGATTCTTTCTGACAGATAAGTTTTCAATAATGATTAAAATAATACTAGATCTAACCTGAGGAAATTAAAATATTATATCATTAAATCACACACAAGTAAAATCATCCTGAAGATAATTCAAAAATGGTTACAGAAATACAACCACAGGCAACTGCCAGAAATTCAAGCTGGATTCAGAAGAGGATATGGAACAAAGTATATCACTGCTTATGGCAGACAGATCTTGGCTGAAAGCAGAGAATACCAGAAAGATGTTTACCTGTGTTTCATTGACCATGCGAAAGGCTTTTGCTAACATGGATCATAACTAATTA
>NW_006922222.1:1082034-1088034 GCF_000298275.1 Orycteropus afer afer | reverse complement strand
ATCTGTTTTGGAAGAAGTGCAGCCGGGATGCTCCTTGGAAGCAAGAATGGGTAGGCTTCATCTCAACTACTTCGGTCACGTGGTTAGAAAGGACCATTCCCTGGAGAAGGAATCATGCTTGGTAAAGTGGAGGGTCAGTGATAAAGGGGAAGACCCTCAACAAAACTGATTGACACAGTGTCTTCAATGATGAGCTCAAATACAGCAAGAACTGTGAGCATGGCAGTGTTTCATTCCACTGTACATAGAGTTACTATATGTACATAGAGTTGGAGCTGATTCAGTGGCACCTAACAACCACATATGTGTGTGTGTGTGTGTGTGCACATATATAAACAGAGGTCAGATTCAAAATATTTAAAAACTAGTAGTGTACCCTGGAAGGAGTACAGGTAACACAGTCGTTAAGGGTTGGTTGCTAACCAAAAACTCAGCGGTTCAAACCCATCAGCTGCTCCTATAGAGGAAGATGTGGCAATCTGCTTTAAAAAGATTTACAGACTTCCAAGGCCTATGGGTCAGTTCTGCTCTGTCCTATGCTGTCACTCAGTTGGATCAACTTGACAAGGGTTTATTGCACTGTATCCTGTGAAGGCTGCAGTTCCCATAAACAGCCAGTGGTGGTGAGGGCCAGGCATCTGCCTGTGCTTCTGAACTCAGGGTTGTGGAGTCCTCCAGGAGGGCCATGTAGTATTGGGGACCAGTTCATAGCAACCGCGTGCTTCCTCAGGTTTTCATTTCCTCAAGTGATTCACTGAGTGCCCACTGTGTACCTGGCACTGCATATGCTGCAGGGTGCATGAAGGAGAGAGAAGGACTCAGGCCCTGGCCGGAGAAGCTCAGGACAACTTCTCCTATCACCCCTTTCATACTGGGCTCAGAGGTGATGAGAATAGCTTATTGCAACTATATTTAGTTAACACTTTCAGGAGTCAAAATTCTCTGGCCAAGTTAGAGAGACATCTATTTTAATAGGTAAGAAGAGAGCCTTAGCTATTTCTACTATGGACCTCATAATAGAAGTACCATATGTGACTTTTGCTAATTGTTACTTTTGACAAAGTTTAAACTCATATTTTGACATTAAATGATGAATATGCATAAAAAATATGGATTCAGGAAAAGGATATACAGCATGAGGACAAAATAAATTTAAGAGATAAAATGTTACTATTAGTTAGCTGGATACAGGTGCCATAGTTTAAATATATAAAATAGATAAATAAAGAGATAGACATATAGACAGATGTTCTTGTTGTTGTTATGTACCATTGAGTTGGCTCCAACTCACAGTGACATGAGGTACAACAGGATGAAACACTGCCTGGTCCTGCGCCAGCCTCACAATTGTTGCTATATTTGAGCCCATTGTTGCAGCCACTGTGTCAATTCACCCTGTTGATGGACTGTCATTCACTGACACTCTGTTTTACCAAGCTTGATGTCCTTCTCTGGGGACTGATCTTTCCTGACCATCCTCACTTCTAAAGAACATTCTGGCTATACTTCTTCCAAGATAGATTTGTTCGTTCTTCTGGCAGTCCATGGTATTTTAAATATTCTTCACCAACACCATAATTCAAAGGCATCAATTCTTCTTCAGTCTTCCTTATTCATTGTCCAGATTTCATGGTTATAAGGCAATTGAAAATGTCATGGCTTGGGTCACAAACACTTTCATCCTCAAAATAACATCTTTGATTTTTAATATTTTAAAGATGTCTTTTGCAGCAGATTTTCCCAATGCAATACACACCCTGCTTTCACGACTGCTGCTTCTATGGCATTGATTGATAAGATAGATCACCTTAAATACAAAAACCAAAACAAGGACAGGCATTTTTCTGTAGGGGTTCAAGAACTACTATTGGTTGGAATGACTGTTATTCTTCTACAAAGGCTGTGCCTTTAGCTTGAGGGCTGAATGGAGCCCATTTAGGCTTGATTTGCTCATATTCTTGATCTCCAATGACCACAGGCTGAGGAACCAGGCATTAATCATGCACAGACAGAACCTCAAAGAAACTCAGATCCCAGGAAAGAGGTATCAGACAGAGGGGAATTCGCTTAAATCAAAGTGAGAAATGTCATCAAATGATAAAATTTAAGACTTGTCAAATCACTTAGGCTTGGCTTTTCTTCCTTACGTGTAATCACCTCCATATTTTGGGGAGGGGGGCGGGGGGAGGAAATTATGCTGCTGACACAACAGTACGGGGAATAGAATGGGTTATTTTCCTTCCATGAACTGTGACCAGTGAAATGACAGAAATGGCAGCTGCAGAAATGCTTATCAGCTTAGCAGGGAGAACTAGGCACTGGATGCCCCATTGGGGTCAGGGATCTTTTGGTGTGGGATAACAGCTGTCTGGTGGCCCAGCTCCTGTTTAAGGCTGTCAGCACTTCTATTCTGACCTTACTGATTGTGTGAGAAGTAGCTGAGTAATTGATCCATTTCAAAATTTTGCTCTGAAGCAGTAAGCTGCATCTACGTGCTCAGCTTAAGGGACTGCTATGGATTGTGTCCCCCAGAAATATGTGTTGGAGTCCTTTCCCCTATACCTTTGGATGTAATTCTATTTGGGACTAGGGTTTACTTTGTTATGTTCATGAGGCCATATCAGTGTAGGGTATGCCCCTAACGTAATCCCTTCTGAGTGTTAAAAAGAGCAGCATAGACACAAGGACAAGGAAGCACAAATAGGGGGACAGGGGTAGTAGATGCATGTGAAGATCCCCATGGAAGCCAGGAATGCTGGAAGAGACAAGAATCTCCCCCAGGCTGACAGAGACACCCCCCAGAGCTGGTGCCCTGAATTCAGATTTCTAGTCTCTGGAATGGTGAGCAAATCAATCTTTAAAGCCACCCAATTGCAGTGTTTCTGTTACAGCGGTACTAGGTAACTAAGACTATACTGGTTCAGAAAAAAAAAAAAAAAAAAGAACAACTCCATGGCAACTAACAACAAGAAGTCTGTTCATTGCACCAAGAGATGGAGAGATGCCAATTACCTACAGAGTACCAAGGAGGGCAGAGACCCAGTGGACAGCAGCCAGGATGAAAGGACTAGGCAAGGATTCCAGGCATCGGGCTGCTGGTTGTACCTCTGACAACAGCCTTACCTTGTGATGTGTATGTATCTCATTTTGCCTGCCTGGATGTGAGCTTCTTCAGAGAATGACGTTTTTATGCCATTCCAAAAACATCTTTGGCACACACTGTGAGGAAACCCTTATCATATGGAGCTTCTGTGACTTGGTGTAGGGGATCTCCGCTGCCCTTTCCCTGATGTTTTCATTAAGCCTGGACTAAGCTGTCTGTATTCATTTTGTCTATGGCAACTGTAACAAATTGCCACAAATTTGGTGGCTTACAACAATGGAAGTTTGTTTTCTTATAGTTCAGGAGACCAGAAGTCCTAAATCATCACTGGGCCGAAATCAAGGTCTTGGCGGGGCTTGGGGTTTGGTTCTCTCTGGAGACTCTAAGGGAGAAGCCATTCCTTGCCTCTCCCAGCTTCTAGTAGCTACCAGCATCCCTTAGTTCATGGCTGTACCACTCCAGTTGTCAAGGCCAGCACCTTTAAATCTCTGCATGCTCGGTCTTTGCATCACCTCATCTGTGCACGTGTGAAATCTTCCTCAGACTCTAGTTGTGATGGCATTTAGGACCCACTTGGATGCTAACCAGAACACTGGGAGTTCAATCCACCAGCCACTCCTTGGAAGGAAGGTTGGGCAATCTACTTCCATAGTGATATTGCCCTGGAAACCCAAAGAGGGATCACTATGAGTCGGATCCAACTCGACGGCACTGAGTTTGGTTTGGGTTTTGGATAGTCCAGTCTAATCTCCCCCTCTCAAAATCCTTAACTTAATCACATCTGCAAAGACTCTTTTTTGCTGTATAAGGTAAAATCACAGATTCCAGGGATTAAGACATGGACATCTATTGGAAGGGGCATGTTTTAGCCTGCCACACTACGACATTTAGGGACCCACAGAGCTGGCCATATCACCAGGGAGTTTCCTCACCAGGCTGCTCCTCTGTCTAGCAGGCTTGAGCTCACCTCCTGTCCTTCAGCCTCTGGATTTCTTCCCCAACAGTCATCTCCCTCTAGTACCCTTGAGTGTGTCTTATTACAGGTATATTTGATAGTATCTCCAACCTAAAAATGTTCGTAAGTAGAGTGTTGAGGTATGTAAAGATAACCACACTTAGGGGAAGTGAATTCTGAAAATAGTAAGGCCAAGTTTTTAGCTACAGGTGAACAATGTCAGGTCCAGACTGATGTCTCTTCTAGAACAAGCAGCCAGTACTACTGCCAGCCTCTTCCCTGCCTTGCTTTTACGTGCATGGCCATTGCCCCCAGCTTTATTCTGGGCTTCAGCAGGTGAGTGCCTGCATTGTACATCTTTCAGTGCCCACCACACCAAGCACAGTGCTTGCTTTGCTTCTGATTCAGCTGGAGGAAGAAGAAAACTAACTACACAGCTAGTGCTCCCACTCACCCTGAGCCTCAGCTCTCTTTGGGTGGTCTGTTGTGTGTGATGGGGAACATGGCTTTAGAACCAGACAGCTCTGCATTCAAACCTCCACCACTTGTTAGTTTCATGACACTGAATGAGCTATTGAAAAGTTTTCCCCCTTTGAAACTGGCATAATGAAAGTTATTTTTCAGAGTAGAATAAGGAAGAGAACATACAAGGCACCTCTAAAACACAGCCAAGAATGAAGTAGCTGCTCCATAAACGGTAACGGTCCAATGCATATCGGATGGGAAATAACAGCAGGTGGTGGTGTAGTTGCCATTGAGTTGGCTCCAACTCACGGCAACCCCAGACATAACAGAACAAAACATTGCCTGGTCCTGTGCCCTCTTCATGATCGTTGGTAAGTCTGAGTCTCTGCCTGTGGCTATTTCGTCAGTCTACTTCAGTGAGGTTTTCTTTGGTCCTCTACATTGCCAAACATGATGTCCATTTCTTGTGATTTGTCTTTGCTGGTGATAGGTCCAAACTAAGCAGTCAAAGTCTCACCATCCTCACACCTAAGGCACATTCTAGTTGTATTTCTTCTGAGGTTGATTTGTTTGTTCTTTTAGCAGTCCACAGCATACTCAATATTCTTTGCCAACATCACAATTGGAATGCATCAATTCTTCTGTTTTCCTTTTTCCACTATCCAGCTTTCACTTAAGAGGTGAAGTCAGATCTGACTCATAGCAACCCTTCCTTGGGTTTCTGAGGCAGTAGCACCACAGAAGTAGATTGCCCAATATTCCTTCTGAGGAGTGGCTGGTGGGTTTGAACTGCCAGTCTTCTGGTTAGCAGTCAAATGCCTTAGGCACTCTGCCACCAGAGCTCCTTTGCATCCAATAGGATATTGTATTTATGTAAACATATTTATATTTACTGGTAACAATAAGGCCAAGGAAGACTAGACTGGAACCATAAAAATGAGAATGTGAGCTCCAGGGATAAAATTAGATTTAGAAAATCAATACCCAAGGTTTTGAGAAGGTAGCTAATCCAACAAATAGCATAGTTGTGAAAAGTGAGGGAAGAATTCTGGACATTGTGTAGTGGTTACTACCTAACAGGTATAAAGGGAATTATTGGCAGAGTCATTAACTTAGAGGGAGAATCAGTATTATGGAATCACATGGACTCTGTAGACTAGTAGGCTATTGATTAGCTCTAAGAAAAGTTCCTCTTTTCTGGATCACTTTTCCCTGAGAAGGTATTATACCAACTGCAGTTATATACCACACACAGTGCTGGTCTAATCTTCCCCTGACTGTCCTAGTTCTTTGTAGCATTATAACTACAGGAACAAGCTACAGTAAGGTGAGGTGATTGTAGCACCTCTGTCTGCTTCAACAGAAGTGGGGGTCCAGCTCTGGATCTCACTGCCCATCTCTTTTTGCTTCAGAATAACAAATGTGGGCCCAGGGCCACTGACACTCAGGAGGAACTACACAATTGCATATAGAATAA
>NW_006922222.1:1077712-1081524 GCF_000298275.1 Orycteropus afer afer | reverse complement strand
ACCACCAGCCTTCTGGTTAACAGTCAAGTGCCTTAGCCACTATGCTACCAGAGCTCCCAGGTACATTCTAGGATCCCCATATCTTGAACAAATAGAATTATCAGATGAATATCTCTGTAACGCTTGTTCTCAGCTGAGGATGATTTCATTCCCCCCACCCGAGGACATTAAGCAATGTCTGGACATATTTTTGGTTGTCAATATCTGGGAGGCGAGTGCTCCTGACAGTTAGTAGGTACAGGCCAGGGAGCCGGTATACACACCCCAATGAACAGGACAGCTCCCCACAAAAAGAATTATCTGGCCCAAAGAATCAATAGGGATAAGCCCTGCTCTAAAATTACATTTTTCCAGGGAACCTTAAGTACAACTGGGCAAAATGATACAAAAGTGTTGAGGTCCAAAGTGCTCACTGAAAGTGTGGTGAAGAGCCTTTGGAAAAGCCAAATCCAAAGAGCTTTTGGGTGTTCTATGTAGCATTCTCGTCAATAATGTTTTGGGGTTTAGTGTTACCAAATAATTAAACACAAAACACACCAGCTTTATGAAAAATACCACTCCATGAAGAGAAAAGCCCTCACCTATAGATTGCCATGGGATCCAATAAAGGCATGGAAGCCCCTAACAGCTTTCCTGTACTTATTACAATAACAAGGTCACACAGTCCCTCTTTGTTACTGAATATTAGATTGCTATCAAATTAGACATAACACTAGGCAAATACACAGAGTTCCAGTTGTTATCAATGGTTACCTGGGTGGACAATCCTTTTCATAGCACTTCTTCTGTCTCCCATTGGGCTGCCTTTCTGGGTCACAGAATGTAGCTTTCACAACTCCTCTGCCCTTCTTTATGCAGTGGATAGTCTGGCGGCGAATACCTGAGGGATCAGGCAGAAAGATAAACACCTATTGAATCCTACGCCCTCATGTCAGTTTCCAGTGATCCACTCAGTCATGTCAAATGAATATGCTCACTTAGAGCAGATGAGAAAATTGTCAAAAGGTATTTGGTTATAATGTAGGGGTGAGGAATAGTGATCTCTAACTGTCCACCTTCCTTGTGTAGGGGGCGAAAGGGACAGTGGTTAGGAAGGGCTACAGATAACATAAGCAGACTACCACATTTGTTAAAGAGCATGAACTTGGCTTCAAGCAGATTTAAGATTGTGTCAGTCAGGCCCTTAAATTCTCTTAACTTCAGGCTCCCCACTAGCAGGCTGGATGTAATACTAGCACTGATATGGTTGCATTATAGCAGCAAGTACAAAGCTTATCACCTAGCAAGTACTTATTAACTACTGGATATTATTATTAGCTACTAAATACTTAGTGATGGGAGCTCTGGTGGCATAGTTTTCTGTATTTAAATACTTAGTGACGGATCAAGGGAAGTTTCTTGAATCTGAATCGGATCCTTCCTCAAAGCAGGTAAGTCTTAAAACCAACACTAAATCACCAATAGGTTATTCTTTGAACACCTGCTATATGGCAACATTCTGTTTTAATCTAGGAGTACGTAAATATGTTTAAAACAAAGTCTCAGACTTTAGGATGGTTCGAATCTAGCCATGGCTACTAGAGTAATGCACAGATGCCAAATAGGAAGCATCACCAGATTTCAATCACACAGCAGCTACCATCATCAGGTGTCACAAGGCCACTGCTACACTCACACCTTCATAAAAGCACATAGATGGTAGGGATTTTCATATTAGTTAGGTTTAATAAACCCTGAAAGAGAAGAATAAGGTGAAAAATAATGGGAAGTTTGAGACATTATGTTTTTAAAGTATTTGTTGTTGTTATGTGCCGTCGAGTCGGCCCCGACTCATAGTGACCCCTCCTTGGGTTTCCGAGGCAGTATCACTACGGAAGTAGGATTGCCCAACCTTCCTTCCGAGGAGTGGCTGGTGGGTTTGAACCACCAGCCGTCTGGTTAGCAGGCAAGTGTCTTAGCCACTATGCTACCAGAGCTTTTAAAGTATAGGGATCAAAAATGTCTCTGCTTTCCAAAATCAGAAAGGTGACACAAATAAGAGAAGCTTGCCAGGAACGGCAGGGTCTGTAAGCAAACAAAGTACACTTGTAGGCTGGATTTGGCTTTCCAGAAAAACCAAACTCATTGCCGCTGAGTCGACTGCAACTCATAGTGACCCTACAGAACAGAGTAGAACTGCCCCACAGGCTTTCCAAGGCTGCAAATCTTTATGGAATCAGACTGCAACATCTTTCTCCCATGGACTGGCTAGTGGGCTAGCAGCTGAATGCCTTAACCACTGCACCACCAGAGCTACTGATTTGGCTTTAGATGTATAATAACAGCTTACAACCCTATGGAGCACACCTCTTCTCTGCCACACATAAGGTCTTCATGAATTGGAATGGCTCTATGGCAACTAGTTTGTATGTATTTATGTATATAACCTATTATCTATTATGATATATGATCACCCAAACTTCACAACAATCCAATGAAGTAAATATTATCATTACCACCATCTGACTTAAAGAAACAGGCACAGTGGAGCCACGTAGGTTGAGAAAAGAAGTGAAGAAAAAAAAGACAGCATCTCTTCTTTGAAAGGGCTAATGTTTTGATGTGAAATGTGAAATAGGAAGGGAAAATACTGAAGACTGAGGCCCCAGAGCCAGAAGTTTGGCTCCGTGAGCTCCTGGGAAGGCCAGGCCTTGACTGGCTTGTCAGTGTGCAAAGCTCTAGGCCTGGAAAGGCCCTGAATAGTCCACGAAGTTCATCTTCTCACTTCAGAGCCGAGGACATCTGGGGGCTTCCTATAGTCACACGGCCGACAGGCCAAACTGGAGCAAGCACCCTTGTCACTCCTCAGCTCACATCACCTCACCATGGATTCATTCCAGGTGGACCTCCCAGGCTGTCTTTCAAACCCACAGCAAAGCAAGATGGCAACTCATCATGTAGAAAAGGGTCAGAGGAAATTGCAAAAAGTCAGTGAATCCTTTAAAATGAACCAATAATATTGTTCAATAAAACAATATTTGTTTATTTATTTATATTTGAGAAATTTTTTGAAATGACAGGTAACCTGTCAACCACTAGAGCTTTCTCAACTAATAGACCTTCTTCTTCTTCTTTAGTCTTAAAAATAAAACACTGGTAAGAGCTGGAAACAGCATTATTGAAGGAACTTTTATAGCACAATGAGTTAATCTGAAGTTATCATCTGGGAAAAAACAAACCTCTTGTTGTTAGCTGCCATCGAGCAGGCCCCAGGATCATGGGACAAAATGGAACAAAAGGGTGCCTGGTGCTGCGTCAAGTCATCCACATGATCAGCTGCAGTGGGACCACTGTGACCCATAGGGCTTTCACTGGTTGATTTTCAGAAGTAGATCACATGGCCTTTCTTCCTACTCTGTCTTAGACTGAAATCTGTTCAGCAGCACAGCAATGTGCAGGCCTCCACTGACAGACAGGTGATGGCTTCTTCATGAAGTGCACTGGCTGGGACTCGAACCTGGGTCCCCCACAGGGAAGTTGGGAATTCTACCACTGAACCACCACCATCCCCAGAGACATATTAGTGTCACACAGATAGAAACTGGAATGGTTGAAGTCATAAGAATGGATATAGATCTACCATTGTATGGTGTGTTGTTGTTGTTAGGTGCCGTAGAGTCCTTTCTGACTCATAGAGATCCCATGCACAGCAGAACGAAACACTGCCCGATCCCATGCCAGCTCCATGATCCCTGCTATACTTGAGCCCATCATCTCAGCCAGCGTGTCAATCCATCTCGTTGAAGGCCTCCCCCTCTTTTGTCGATCCTCCA
>NW_006922222.1:1041464-1071477 GCF_000298275.1 Orycteropus afer afer | reverse complement strand
GAGAGAGAGAGATCAACCACCACAATATCAACAGCAAAAACACCACTAACATCAACATCACACCCATCATGTGCACTCACACACATGCATGTACACACACACAGTATGCACATGTGAGTCAGAGTAAGAACTAGTTTTGAATCCTGCTTTTGACATTTACTGCTGAGTGATATTGGGAAAATTACCTAACCTTCCCAAGCCTCTGTTTCCTCATCCTCATCTTCAGGGTGTAAATGAGACTACTGTAGTGAGAATAAAAATGCATTGATGTGCCCTGCTGTTCCTGGCATAGGAATTAGTGCACAATAGGCCCCTGGACAGCTCTTTGAACCTAATCCAGAGCTTCTTTATATGTAACACGCTCTCACGGGGCATTAACTCCCTCTGAAGATCTGCCACCTGCACATCTGAGATCAACTTTGGTTTCACACTCTAGGATGAGGGAATAGACCAAAGTCCCTCTCTTCTCATGCTCCTATGATGCAATAACCCCCTGCAAACAACTGAGCCCTAAGTTATACAATTCATTTTGTTTCAAACTCAAAAGGAAATTGACACTGACTTGAATAACTACAAATATTAACTATCAGCTAATGAGTTTTGATTATATTATTATCCATCTCTGAAAGATACACATCTTAGAACAACAATAAGATTCAAAACCAATAGTTCCCCTCCCTACTTGAATAGGAACAAACTGAATGCATTAGCTGACTGCCATGGTCAGAGGTAGCTTATGCAAGATTATGTATAAAACAGGAGCATTGCTGATGCTGGGGAGCATGTTTAGATGTTAGGTAAGAAAAGGATCCATTTTCAAAGGGTGCCCCAGTGCTTCTTCCTCTTATTGCAAATCAGAGAATGTGTGTTGTTAAAGAAAATCAGAGATCTGCAACATCTCACCACACTCATGGTAAACAAGAAAAACAGGCAGCTGGCATTTCACAGAGCACGGTGAGTGAAGCAATCATAGAAATCAGCAACTGAGACATTCTGAGCAAGCACATTATTAGAAAACAAATCGAAGGACCTGAAGATATGGGAGAGACAAATCACCAATGGCTGCATGGAGTAAAACTGAGGTGGGACCAAGGAGACCAGAAGAACAAGAGACCATTAGATGAGCCACCCTGAGTAAGGGTCTCATTAGTTCATTAGTGAAGAGCAACGGAAAAGTTACCAAACTGTATATCACTTCTATTAAATATTAATTTAATATTTATGCACATGGTAAAATGTATAGCCCTTATTTCATACTGTATGTTAAATCTGTCTCAATAAATTATATTATCTTAATTAATTCCTAAGTTAAAATAAAATATCTAGGCATTATTACAGATTAATAGCTAGAGTTTGTTTACTCTACCTAACAATTATAGTTAGGGTTCTGGTGATCAGACAGTTGGATGAATCAGCATCAAGAAAATGTACTTTGAAAAAGTCAAAGAACTACCGAATTCAGATTTTTCCAAGAAATGAATTGTCTTCTAGACAGCAGTACTGGAAAAAAAAAAAAACCAAACTCACTGCCATTCAGCTGGATCTGACACATAGTGACCCCTCCTTGGGTTTTCCAGGCAGTATCACTATGGAAGTAGATTGCCCAATCTTCCTTCTGAGGAGTGGCTGCTGGATTTGAACCGTCAGCCTTCTGGTTAGCAGTCAAATGCCTTAGGCACTATGCTACCAGAGTATAAGGTCATAAATCAGAGTCAGAGTGGATTACATATGTGCTCCTATTTATGAATCTCACACATTATCAAGGCTATTGGACATGTTGTTCTTGTTGTTAAGTGCCGTCGAGTTGTTTCCGACTCATAGCGACCCCATGCACAGCAGAATGAAACACATCTCAAAGTAAATGATTAACTATGAGCTTTTGGGGAAACTGTTGGGTGGAACCTGTAAGAATTAGCTTCAGTAAACATAAGTATCTGCTCTACAACCATTTATTTACTGTTAATGTAATATAGTTTCTAAGGCAGCTTAGAAGAACTGTTTGAGCAATCTCCAGGAACTCTGCATGGTCTATAGATGTTTCAATATTTGCTCTTTTCTACAGAACGTGATATTCTGAACACAAGGACTATGAGTAACTCCAGAGAGAATACAGCCCCTGGGGTAAAGGGAAACTTGTCCAAGAGGGGCAGGGAAATACTCTCTTTTGTGTAGGCCCTTATACTTACAGACCCAAAATACAGAATAGACAAAACCATACAGCCCCAAACTAGCTGAAGTCACTTTCAGAAGTGATGGCTCATTTTCTAAGAGCAGTGCCATTGCCATGTGTTTTACAGGACACAAGGAATTTCTGGTTAGAATGGATTACAAATGACAGGGCTTGGTAGCAGTAGGGTTGCCATGAAATAAATATGTGGCTTGTACATTTCTCTGAAAGTGTTCTTGAGATTTTTGCCAAATATTTTCTTGTGTAATAAAGAGTCCTGAAGCTTCCTGTTGGGACCAGAATCTGTGTCAAACCATTTCTGCAGATGTTTCTTCACAGATAATGCACTGGGTGACTTTTCCCTGATGATCTTTCAGTGGATGAGTCAGTTCAATTTCTTTCCACAAGCCCTTATTATCCCCACCCCCACTCCCCATTTTTCAGTTAGACTGTGACTAAGGCCAAGCAGTGAAGTCAGCCACTTCTAGGCTGTTAAGAACCAGTCTGCCTCTTCATCTCTCTCTTCCCCTGTGGGGCAGCTGGAAACCATTCATTTTAAACATCTCAACTACAAGATGAAGGGACACTCAACCTGCATCGGATTTAGAATGGGTAAAAATCAACCTTCACTGTGCTGAACTACTGAGATTTTGGTTTCTTTGTTACTGTAACAGAGGGTATGCTAATATTTGTATTAATATTTGGCAGCAACTGAATCTCCCCAATGCTTGACTTTATGAGATAAAACTATACAGTAGATATAAAAATCTGGTAAATTGGAGAAGGAGGAGGAATACCAGGCTTAGAATTCAGAGAGCTGGTTATGGTTTGCATTTGGCCATGTTGACAGTATGACCTTCAAAGAGATCTGTTGGTGCAATGTGAAAGCCAAAAGGTTAAAACCAAAAGGTCAGCTGTTAGAATCCATGAGCTGCTCTGCAGGAGAAAGATGAGGTAGTCTGCTTCCATAAAGATTTACAGTCTTGGAAACTCTCCGGGCAGTTCTACTTGTCCTATAGGGTCATTAGGAGTTGGAAGCAACTCGATGGCAGTAGGTTTGGGATGGCATGCCTTTGGGCAGGTTGTTTGACTTCTCTGGTCCTGGGGCCCTCAACCAGAACAGTGGCTTTCAAGCCTTTTCATTTTTCATTGGTTAAAAATATGGAACCATTTCTTTAAAATAATAATAACTTTCACAGAGGCCACTATTTAAAATTATAAAAGAAAAGCTGCTTCCTGCTTTAGACCATGCCCCTGCACATCAACTTCCTGTAGGGGCCACTGTGGCATCTTTGTGGAGTTCTGCAGACTCATGGGCACAGAAGTCACCCCACTGGTTAAGCTGGCCTGTAGTGGCCCATTTATAGCTGAGATGAGTTCACAGTGGGAGCAGCATTTCTCACCTGTTCCACAGGTTGTACTGCACTCTGTCCAGTGGCCATACTGCCAGAAGTACTCCCTCTTCTCCACATCATTGTCAAGGCCATCTTTCCGGATTGTGTACTCATACTTGATTCCAGGGTTTGTCACCTGGAACAGGAGCTACCAGGCAAGAGAGGAGTCATATCAAATCTATTGTTACTTTATACTGTAAGCCACAGTCATGTGAAGCACAACACAATGCCCATCATGTTAAAGTAGTTATGGAGGTATGCATTGGAACAAGTGGCATTTAATGAATCTATATCTACAACTATATTTATTATTTATCTATCCATATCTGTACAAATACACCCACATACACTCATATATACACATGTATGTGTATGTATGTCTCCATCCCTAGGGGGTACAAATGGTTAAGCACTTGACTATTAGCTGAAAAGTTGGTGGTTCAAGCCTACCAAGAGGTACCACAGAAGACAGGCCTGGCAATCTGCTTCTTAAAATTCCTGTGGAACAGTTCTACACTCTAAACATGGGGTTGCTATGAGTTCAAATTGACTCAACAGCAACAAAAAACAACATACACACACATTAGCATATTCTCCATTGTTTACTCTATATTGGCTGAATTCCTGTGGGAATTTCAGTTCATGTAAGTGGTGAGGTCCAGTCCTATAGGGATTACTCTGAGGGAATGATGAGGAGGGTTCTTTCCAACAATAGGCTGGTAGGTCATCTTGTGTCCTTGTATATTTATTTTGTGATTATGAGTAAATTACTTAACATTTCTGTACCTTAGTTTCCCAATCTACAAAGTGAAGATAATAATAGTTCCTACTAGCAAGAGAGACTGTGAGGGTTAAATTAATAAATGAATATAAAGTGATTAGAACAGTGTCTGGTATGGGATTAGCACTCAGTAAGTGATGTTTTTACTATTATTGTTGTTGTTGTTGTTGTCTTACGAGGCCCTTCTCTAGCTCTCTGGCTGCTTAACTCCTTTAAAGTAGCTTAGTTCTGAGGTAAACATATGCAGGGGTTTCAGCCAACAGTGCCACCCTTGAGGCCTTCTCCCTCCCCTCTCCTATAAACAGTCTACTTACCACATAGCGAAAATCGTCCCAACTTCAACTTCACGGCAATGAATGAATGCTTCCTGCTACTGGAAGTTCCCATATATAAGTCTTTCCCACGTGGGCAGGGAAAGTGTAAGGCCTGCCTGACATTGATGGTGCACAGTTGCTCTCTGATTCTGAGTGAGCTCCATCAAACCTGAAAATCTGACTCCTGGGGCATGTGGTATCTCCTAGCTGGCTGGCCTCTCCTGGTGGAGCCATTCCACTTCTTTTCTACAGTTATTTGCCCCACATGGAAAACACTCACTTGTGATTTCAAAGAACACATACTGCATCTTAACTCCCTCCTCCTCCAAGAGTTTCCCAAAGGCAAACTCCGTCTCAGGATAGCCACATGATAACATGTGAAAGGACCATGCTCACCCATCACAACTATTGCAAAGCTATTTGAAAACACATGTCAGGCTGACAACAGACCAGTAACATCCTTTTTATAGTTCAGGAACAGTCGCTCTCAGCCTGTGTCAACCATACTTGACACTAAACTCAAACCTCTTAATGGATGGGTACAGAGCCCCTGGCATTTCATTATGGGGCTTTCAGGAATTTCTAAACCACTAAGGATTAAGAGACCAAATTAATATCTGGCTTCCTTTCATGTTCCTTGCCAAAAGAAGTTTTAAGAATTTTAAGAATTCTTGCTCAAAGTCCTCTAGCAAATATCTTGGAAAAGAAAACTGAGGAGATCCTAACTCATGCACATGCCAGCAGGTTCCTTGACCTCTGCATTACCTGGATCCACACTGACTCATTGGTGGGACCTGTGGCCATCAGCTTCTCCAGGTCTCCTTTCCTGTCATATTGAAAGACGGTTCCTGCCAGCTTGTAGTTCCCATTCCACTGGATAATAAATCCTCCATTCAGGTAATATTTTTCCGGGTCTTCACTCCTGATGGCCAGGAAGTTCCCAGCTCCCTCAACCTCCATTACCCGTATGTCCCTTGCTCCTTTTGGAATAAGCGCAATGTCAACATAACCTGTAGAGGGAAGACATTAATGAAAGAAGCATGTTAGCTTCTCAACTGGTCAGAATCTGTTTCTGACCCATCATTCATCCTCTTCCCAGTATCCCCTCATTTTGGGCCCTAGCCCTCCTCCTGGGTGGCCATTGGGATTGGCAGAAACACTAATTATGGGAAACTTTGAAGAGGTTAGCCAGGGGCAGTATTCTCACCAGCTAAGTAGCTCAATATGTAAACCGTTTTGTGAGGAGTGAAATCAATGCAGATTGGCCCTTGAAGCTTTTGGAATTGATCTAGCATTTATTTATTTGTGGTTTTATGTTGATGTTTCAAAATTTTATAGCTCCCAGCTTCTTGCTAGCATTTATTGTTGTTATCAGATTAGTCTTTCTAGGCTCTGCCTTAGACACATCCTTTTCCTCATCATCATTGCCTACAGGTTAAAGACAGACTCTTAGGAGTAATTTAGTCCTAGCTTCCATTCATCAAGGAAATCCTGGAGGGAAAAATCTAATTGAGTAGCTCCTGGCTCTTTTATATAAAGGCAGTGATAAGAAACTCTGTTCTGAGAGCAGCCTTTTATACTATCCTTTTATGTTACTGGACAAGAGTATTCCTTAGAAGGTGTTCCCCCCACCCCTTATTTTGTGAAATATGTATTATGTATTATAATCCAATATTCGGTAAAAGCATATGTGGACATGCATTCAAAACAATGATCAATTCTACCCACACTGTTATCCTTGCTTAGTGGTTAATTATGACAACAGGCATACTGGGAGAATTAAGAAATCCTTGGGTGGCATAAACTGTTAAGTGCTTGAGAACGAGCCCAAAGGTTAGCAGGTTGAACCCACCAGAGGTACCTCTGAAGACAGGCTTAGTGAGCTGCTTCTAAAAGGTCACGCCCTTGAAAACCCTTTGGAGCAGCTCTACTCTGCAAACATGGGGTCATCGTGAGTAGAACTGACCCGATGGCAACTGACAACAACATGCTAAGCACTTTATGCATTCATCATATTTTTGCTTCTTAGGAACCACTATCTCATAAGCACAATTGAATGGAAAGAGCATGGACTTTGAGGATGGAGTACTGGCCACAGAGTCAGAAGATTGGAGTTCTAGCTGTATTGCCACTGACGAGCTCCATGATTTTCATCAGTTCCTTTAAATGTCTTTGAATCTCAGATGCACAAGAAAGGGGATGGATGAGATGATGTCGGAGGTCTCTCCCAGCTCTAGCATTTGATGATTTTGCTCTTTTCTAAGTTACATGTTTTTTCTTCCTTTAACTTTTCATACAAAATACTGTTTTAAGAACCTGATCATCCTGGTCACTGGAAAATCTGCTATGAAAGACATCTTTAAAGTGTTAAAGAGCAAAGATGTCACTTCGAAGACTAAGGTGCGCCAGACCCAAGCCACAGTCTGGTCTATTGCCTCATATGCATGTGAAAGCTGTACAATGGATAAGAAAGACTGAAGAAGAATTGAAGCCTTTGAATTGTGATGTTTGCAAAGAATATTATATATACTGTGGACTACCAGAAGAATGAACAAATCTGTCTTGGAAGAAGAATTCTCCTTGGAAGTGAGGATGATGAGACTTTGCCTTTTGTATTTTTGCCATGGTATCAGGATGGACCAGCCCCTGGAGAAGGATACCTTGCTTGGTAAAGTAGAGGGTCAGTGAAAAAGAGGAAGACCTCCAAATGAGATGGATTGACACAGTGACTGCAACAATGGGCTTAAGCATAGCAACATCTGCGAGGATGGTGTGGGCTAGACAGAGATTTGTTCTGTTGTGCATGATGTGGGTCACTATGAGTCACAACCAACTTGACAGCAGCTAACAGTAACAGCAACATCCTGGTTATCTCCCACTGGACATATACTAGGTTTTTTGGCCAGACAAACAAGGATCTCATCTCTGCTACCTGAAAGTGACCTGGCTGCTCTCTCCTCCTCTGACACCCAAGTGGCCTGGGCCCTGGGAGCTAGCACCCAGGCGCAGGTAGCAGGGAGAGAGTGCACAGCCTCGACAGTCTGCTCAGATGCACGAGACAGGAGGCAATCTCAGACCGATTGTTTGAACCAGCAACTCCCTTCCAGAGGAACAAATATATTTGTCTTTTGGCACTTGATTGAATTTTGTTTGGCCTTTGCACACTTGCCTGAGATAGCTGATGAAAACCACTCATGTTTAAGTGCCTTGGGGAAGGTATTTTTCACATGTAATTGAGGCTAATGAAGTGTCTTTAAATGCTTTTGGAGTGTAGCTACACATAGCTATTTTCTGACTTAAGGCCTTTCATGTCTTCTGATAGCAGAACTCATAGAGGAAAATCAAGTGGCATTAAACATTACGGTTACCACTTTATCCCTTGCTAGGAAACTAAATGAAAACCAATGGAAAACACAAAAGCCTGTGCTGTTTTTCCTTGCACTTAAGAGAAACCCAAAATTAAAAGTATTTATTACAGCCAGATTCTGCCACAGTGAAAAGGCAGACACACCACATTTAAAATAGTAGCTTTCTGAACATTTTGTAAATAGATGATGTAAACTGAGGCAGATTCAGTCATGAACAAGACAAGTCATGTTTGTAAAAGAATATCTAAGAAGAAGCCAAATACAGAATTATGGTGTTTTGGAGTCGGAAAGGACCATGATAAGACAGCCTCTTTTTCATGTAACAAAAAAGCAGATAATAAAAAGGAAGAATAAAATGAAAAGTAAAGGTTTCCGTTTCCCTCAACCCCCATCTAGTGTCCCCAAATAATAATTAATAGTTTCATTTTCTTCCAAATTATCTTTCTTTTGCATGTGAAAATTCATGCACATGCATGTACACACACACAAGTTTTATACAACTGGGGTCACAGTGTCCAAACTATTTTAACCCTTGCTTTTCAAATTTAACACATCTTACATATCCTTCTATATGTTTTCAAGCATTTCAAATAGAAGCAATGACATAAACCCATTTATTTAACCAATTCCCAGTTAATGGGAAACCAAGGCCCCAAGAGAGGAAGCAATTTGTGCCATATCACACAGTGAGGGGGAGAACGAGAATAAATATAAGATGCAACAAAGGAAAAGAAAATATGTCAATACATGCATATGGCATCTACCATAATTTTACACAAATATATGTTATTTTTGGCAAACTGCACCATCCCCTCCCATATTAGTTTTCTATGCACACCCTGCACATTACATCATGAAAAAGTTAAGTGGAGGAGATTCAAGGACTTCATTGGAGTGACCATGATATTGAGAGCAAGGCATATCAAAGGCCCAAGATACGAACTCCTATCAAGAAAGAAATAAAACTGAAACATGATTTTTTTAAATATGATTTTTTAGAATTCAAGTGAATAAGGCCATATATAAATAATGGACTATATTTATAAAACACTAGACTTAGCATAGCAATGATTGTGAGGACACTGCGGGACTGGGCAATGTTTCGTTCTGTTGTACACAAGATCACTATGGTCAGAACTCACTTGGTGGCACCTAACAACAACAACAACAACAGACTTTGGAAAGATTGAAAAACCCTTAGCTGTCATAGGATGGTTACTCTTAAGCTTAAAAACCAGCAGGTTATCTTGCACATCCCTAATAAGTAATTCAAAGGATACCTTTCATCCAGAATAGAGCTATCAGTTAAGAACATCAAATACAATCCATCAAAGAGAATTCTGAAGGACAGGACAAACATTCATGTCACAATTTGATCTTATTAATTCAGTAGTCAAGAAGAGAAAGTAGGGATAAGAATTCATCAAATTAAGATCATCTGATATTATGTTCACCAAGTAACAATGCAAACAACACAACCTTGCTTGCTGAAAGTGAAGATGACTTGAAGCACTTACTGATGAAGACTAAAAACTACAATCTGCAGTAAGGATTATAACTCAACATGAAAAGAAAATCCTCACAACTGGACCAATAAAAAGCATCATGATAAATGGAGAAAAGACTGAAGTTATCAAAGATTTCATATTACTTGGACCCACAATCAACACCAATGGAAGCAGCAGTCAAGAAGTCAGACTACGTATTGCACTGGGCAAATCTGCTGCAAAAGACCTCTTTAAAGTATTGAAGAACAAAGATGTCTCTTTGAAGACTAAGGTGTGCCTAACCCAAGCCATGATGTTTTCAATCACCTCATATGCATGTGAAAACTGGACAATGAATAAGGAAGATCAAAGAAGAGTTGATACTTTTGAGTTGTGGTGTTGGTGAAGAATACTGAAGGTCCCATCGACTTCCAGAAGAACTAATAAATCTGTCCTGGAAGAAGTGCAGCTGGAATGCTCCTTGGAAGTGAGAATGGCCAGACTTTATCTCACGTACTTTGGTTTTGTGGTCAGAAGGAATCATTCCCTAGTGAAGGCTATCATGCTTGGTAAAGTGGAGGGTCAACCAAAAAGGGGAAGGCCCTCAATGAGTTGGATTGATACAGGAGCTGCAACAATGGGCCCAGGTCTAGCAAGGATTGTGAGGCTGGCACAGGACCGGGCATAGTTTCATTCTGTTGTACATTGGTTCTCCATGAGTCAGAACTGACCTAACAACAATGATAACAAAGCAACAATAGGTCACTTAATCAACTGAAGAACATACTTGGTACTCTTGAGAACATAGTCAATACCGTCATCCTGGGTAGCAAGCAGGTGGCGTGGCTTTGCCAGGACCTGAGAACAGTGCTCCACTACATCTGAAAGCATTCATTTCTTCCCATCCTGGGTATCACCCTTATGTAGCAGATATTGCCCCTCTCCCTTTTGTATGAACACTGGGCTACCCACCCCCCCATCTGCTTCTCTTTGAAGTCCACAGTGGCAGAGAAGTAACAACTCCTGACCACCAGAGTAGACTCAACCATTGACTGATGGAAGATGATGTAATGATGGGTGGGAAATCTGATGGTGGGAAATCTCAGATGCACAAGTTCTAAATGTAACTGACTTGATGACACACCTTCTTGACTGTCTTCCTTCCCATTTCATTTCCCTCACATCTTACTGGTGCTTCCCAGAATCCTCCCCACCCCAAATAATTAATACTTGAATTCTTATCTCAGAGTACACCTGAAAAAGCCTAACCGCAGATGTCCTGAGTTATATTCATCTACAGGCCTCTTGTTAGGTGCCATCACATTGGTTTTGACTCTCAGTGACCTTATGTACAACAGAATGAAGCACTGCCCCATCCTGATCTATCCTCATAGTCATTGCCATGCTTGAGCCCATCATTACAGCCACTGTAGTCAATTCACCTCGTTGAGTGTCTTCCCCTTTTTTGCTGACCCTCTATTTTATCGAGCATGATATCCTTCTCTAAAGACTCATCCCTTCTGACAACATGACCAAAGCATGAAAGATGAAGTCTGGCCATTCTCACTTCTAAGGAGCATTCCAGCTGTACTTCCTCTAAGACAGATTTGTTCATTCTTCTGGAAGTGCATTCGATATTCTTCCCCAACACAACAATTCAAATGCATCAATTCTTCTGCAGTCTTCTTTATTCACTGTCTAGCCTTTCTCCCAAGATTCTATCAACTACAAATCACTGTTGATAATAAGAGACCAACCAAACTATTTTAACTCAAGACAGATTTCCCTAGGGTCTTAGCTGATCTGGGTTGAGGGTGGACTTTCTACTTCCTAAAGACTATCAATGGGAGCTCTGGTAGCATAGTGGCTAAGGCACTTGACTGCTCACCAGAAGGCTGGTGGTTCAAACCCACCAGCCACTCCTCGGAAGGAAGGTTGGGCAATCCTACTTCCATAGTGATACTGCCTCGGAAACCCAAGGAGGGGTCGCTATGAGTCGGGGCCGACTCGACAGCAAACAACAACAACAACAAAGACTATCAATAGCCTGATGCTGCAGAAAGAAGAATCTTGTAAATGGTGGGCATGGGAAAGGAAAAATAGAGTATGGGTAAACAGGGAGATGTTAGGTGGCAGAAGTCACACAGAGAGCCATATAGGACCTTTGGGCGGGAACTCATACAGGGAGAGTTTAAGAATAAGAGTGAACTCAAGCAACCTTGCCTTGCTTCTCATTTGGCCTGGGGTAACATCCCAATTCTTCTGCTTTTAAACTCATTCTGGATTCTCTGCCCTCACTTACAGAATATGCCCTGTGTCTGCATTCTTCTACACCAGCTTTTGATCTTTTTTCTCCCACAGCTATCAATCCAGTCTCAGCCATTGGCCTTCAGCCCTGCAGCCTCTTATGATGCCTCTTCTCAAAGGAGACTTTCTTCCAGGGGATCACAGTTTTGTACTTGATCCCACGGGCGGTTTTCACATCCTCCTTCTCAGTGTGATGCTCCCTGTAAGTGCTTAACAATCAACACCTTTCCAAAAACTGCCAAAAAGCCTTTATTCCTTTGTAGTGAACGCTCTATTCCATTTTGAATTCTTTGAAAGTCACAACTCATTTGAAAAAACATAGCAATCAATCATTCACTCATCTTGCCCTCCATTCTCCATTTCCTACCACTTAGATTATGTGTTTATTTATTACCAGATCCTTCTTTCTGTTTAAACATCTTCCTCACAGTCTGACAGGCAGAGCCATCTCCAAGGCACACGCCGCAGCGATCCTCTGTGGCATTGGAATCTATCTCATAGTCACAGCCGACCATCTGCAGGGAAAAGAGATTGAAGGTGAATGACACAAACAGGAGATGCCACACCAGCCTTAGACCTTTGCCTTCTCCTTTCCTCCTTATAAGATGGAAAACAAAAACCAAACATGTTGTCATGGAGTTGCTTATGACTCATACCAACCCTACAGGACTAGAACTGCCACAGAGGGTTTCCAAGGTTGTAAATCTTTATGGAAGCAGACTGCCACATCTTTCTCCTTGTGAAGGTGCTGGCGGGTTTGAACCACTGACTTTTTGGTTAACAGCTGAGTGCTCAACCACTGCACTACCAGGACTTCTCATAATTAATTGTTTGGGAAAAGGACCATTCATAAAATGGAAGGGTGCTGAAAATACAAGAACAATGTTTCCTTTTTCTAGTGGTAGCCAGAAGAATAACCAAGGCATCCACCAACATTAAAAGAAACATTTGCTTAGAAAGGAGAGGAGTACACATTAACTGCGGTACTCATTTTCCCTGAAGTTTCAAACATTTAACACAGTTCCAAAAATTTAACTAGTAAAATGTCTTTCAATTCGAGGTGGTAGAATAGCATGTCCTTTTCCTTTGTGTGAATTTCAAGACCCATCACCTCACCGAGATTTCCCATTAAACATGACTTACTGCCTGTTGGTGACATGACTTCAGTTGAACTTTTCTGTTTCTTGTTTTCTTCTATGGTCTATGTTCATATCCTCATCTCAGTAGTAAAGAAAAAGGGAAAACTATACCATATTTCATTAGCTCTAATTTTCTTTCATGTTTGGGAAGAAAACCATGCAGGTAGGCTTCTTTTTCTTTTGTTCCCCCAGATATCTTTTATCTAGTTTTTTTTTAAATATTAAAGCCACAGCAAGTCTACTGAAAGAAGGAATGATTTAGGTCTTTCAACACATCTTCTATTAGCTAAACAGAATATTAATGATCATTGGAGCAATGAAAATAGCTCCATTCTTCAGGTTAACTACCTCTTCATTTCCCTTAGGTCCCAATAATTTGCTACTTGATCTACATGGGAAAAAATTAAAATGCTAAGAGATTAAAAAAAACTTAATTATGCTAATAACACTGGGGAAACATTGTCTAGTTGTGTCTTCAGTGGTTATGAGGAAAATGCCAAATCTTCACACGTGATATGTTTACTTTAAATTTGAGCATCCTCTAATAAGCTGACTTTTATAAATCATATTCCCAGTGACCTTCATTCCTTCGTGGGTGTGAAATGAGCCAGGGCAACTAACTCTGAGGTTTCATATTAATTTTAAAGTGTTTTCTTTAATCGTTACTAAGGAGGAGAGATAAAAAGATGTGAAGAATGAAAGAAAAGCAAGCCAGAAAAGCAAATACCTCAAGCCCAAATTTGCTTGTTTCCTGAGGAGCTGGTCATATTTCTTCACCAATATTTGCCTGTATAATGGGTGAAGAGGGGCAAAGACAAACACACACACACACACACACACACACACACATGTCCCCAAGTCACAGCATAGTAAAGGGGTTTCTATTAACGCAGTGGCTAAGGCATTTGACTGCTAACCAGAAGGCTGGTGGTTCAAACCCACCAGCCACTCCTTGGAAGGAAGACTGGGTAATCTGTTTCCCAATCTATACTCCCATCTGGTAGTGATACCGCCTTGGAAATCCAAGTAGGGGTTTCTAGGACTCAGAACTGACTTGATGGTAGTGAGAGTTGAGAATAGAGAACTCATCCAATTTGCTTCACCTGTTAGCTACATCCGGAACAGTCAAAGCTGAATGAAGTATACAACACAAGCTCTATGAAGGCATAGGGGTTATGGCAGTGTTGGTTCAGTGGCAGAATTCTCGCCTTCCATGTGGGAGACCTGGGTTCGATTGCTGGCCAATGCACCTCACATGCAGCCACTACCTATCTGTCAGTGGAGAATTGTGTGCTGCTATAATGCATAACAGGCTTCAATGGAGCTTCCTGAATAACATATGTTAGGAAGAAAGGCCTGGCAATCTAATCTGAAAATCAGCCAATGAAAACTCTATGCATGACAATGGTCCGATCTGTAACCAATCACAGGGATAGTGCAAGATCAGGGAACATTTTGTTCTATCGTGCCTGGGGTCACCATGAGTGGCAAGGGGGTGTTGACTAGACAGCAGCTAAGGACAACATGAAGCCACAAACCAGGCTTCCTTTTTGCATGTAAAGCACAAGTGTGTCTTCACCAAAGAAGACATTCAGGCAGCTAAAAACCCTTGACAAAATGCTCACAATCATCAGCCATTTTTTGTTGTTGTTATGTGCCGGGGAGTCGGCCCCGACTCATAGCGACCCCTCCTTGGGTTTCCGAGGCAGTATCACTACGGAAGTAGGATTGCCCAACCTTCCTTCCGAGGAGTGGCTGGTGGGTTTGAACCACCAGCCGTCTGGTTAGCAAGCAAGTGTCTTAGCCACTATACAACAATGAGATATCTTCTCACCCCAGCATTAATAGCAAAGTTCAAAAACAGAAAACAAAAAGTGCTGGTGAGGATGAGGAGAGACTTGAACCCTCATACACTGCTGGTAGGATTATACAGTGGTACAACCACTGTGGAAAGTGGTATGATGTTTCCTTCAGAAGTCAGAAATAAAATATCATATGATCCAGCAATCTCACCATTAGGTATATATCCTAGAGCAATAAGAGCCATGACATGAACACATATATGCACACCCATGTTCATCACAACATTATTCACAATAGCAAAAAGAAGGAAAAACCTAAATGCCAATCAATGGATGAATGGGTAAGCAAACTGATAAATACAACGGAATGTTTTTGTCAGGTGCCATCGAGTCAGCTCTGACTCACAGCAACCCTATGTACAACAGAAAGAAACACTGTCGGGTCCTGCACCAGCCTCACAATCCTAGCTATGCTTGAGCCCATCATTGCAACTACTGTGTCAATCAGTCATATCAAGGGTCTTCCCATTCTTCACTGACCGTCTACTTTACCAAGCATCATATCCTTCTCCAGGCAGTGGTCCCTTCTGACAACATGACCAAAGTAGGTGAGACTAAGTCTGGCCATCCTCACTTCCAAGAAGCATTCCGGCTGCACTTCTTCCTGGACAGACAGATTTGTTTGTTCTTCAGGCAGGGAAACACTGTTCTGGCAGTCCATGGTATTTTCAGCATTCTCCACCAACACCACAATTCAAAGGCATCAATTCTTCTTTGGTCTTCCTCATTCATTGTCCAGATTGCACATGCATAGGAGGCAATAGGAAATAACATGGCTTTAGCCAGGTGCACCTTAGTCTTCAAAATGACATCTTTGCTTCTTTATACATGAGAGAGCTCTTTTGCAGCAGATTTTCCCAGTGCTATACAATAGCTGATTTCTTGACTACTGCTTCCATGGGTGCTGATTGTGGATCCAAGGAAAATGAAGTCACTGAAAACTTCAATCTTTTCTCTATTTATTGTGATGTTGCTTATTTATTGGTCCAGTTGTGAGGACTTAGGTTTTTCTTTATGTTGAAGTGTAAGCTGTATGCAGACTATAGTCTTTGATCTTCATCAATAAGTGCTTCAATTTATCTTCACTTTCATGAAGAAAGGTTGTGTCATCTGCATATCACAGGTTATTAATGGTTCTTCCTCCAATTCTGATGCTGCATGCTTCTTTATATAGTTTAGCTTCTTGGATTATTTGCTTAGCATATGGCTTTAATATGGTGAAGGGATACATCCCTGACATACACCCTTACTGATTTTAAACCATGCAGTATCCCCTTGTTCTGTTTGAATGACTGCCTCTTGTTCTGTGTACAGGTTTCTCATGAGCACAATTAGGTGTTCTGGGATTCCCATTCTTTGGAATGTTATTGATAATTGTTATGATCCATACAGATGAATGCTTTCTCATAGTCAATAAAAACACAAGTAGATATGTTTCTAGTATTCTTTGCTTTCAGCCAAGATCCATCAGACATCAGCAATGATATTCCTCATTCCATGTCCTTGTCTGAATCCAGCTTGAATTTCTGGAAGTTCCCTGTCAACATACCATTGCAACCATTTTGAATTATCTTCAGCAAAATTTTACTTGCATGTGATATTAATGATATGGTTCGATAACTTTCACATTCTGTTGGGTCACCTTTCTTTGAATTGGGCACAAATATCAATCTCTTCTAGTCAGTTAGCCAGGTAGCTGTCTTCCAAATTTCTTGGCATAAATGTGTAAGCACCTCCAGGACTGCATTTGTTTGTTGAAACATCTCAGTGGGTATTCCATCAATTCCCAGAGCCTTTTTTTCACCAATTCCTTCAGTACCATTGATTCTTGATCATATGCCACCTCTTGAAATGGATAAACATAGACCAATTCTTCTTGGTACAATGACTCTGTGTCTTCCTTCCATCTTCTTTTGATGTTTCCTGAATCATTCAATATTTTGCCCATAGAATCTTTCAATATTGCAACTCTAGTCTTGACTTTTTCTTTCAGTTCTATCAGCTTGAGAAATGCCGAGCATCTTCTTTGCTTTTGGTTTTCAAATTCCAGGTCTTTGCATATTTCACTAGAAAACTTTGCCTTCCCAAGCTGACCTTTGAAATCTTCTGTTCAGTTCTTTTATATCAGCATTTCTTCCTTTTGATACTCTCCATTCAGGAGCAAGTTTCACAGTCTCTTCTGACATCGATTTTGCTCTTTTCTTCCTTTCCTGTCTTTTTAATGACCTTTGCTTTCTTCACGTTTAATGTTCTTCTTATTATTATTGAATTTATATTGTGATTTGGGTGAAAGTGTACAGAGCAAATTTACCTTCCACACAGCAGTTCATACACATTCTGTCTCATGACATTGACTGCAATTTCCCGTAATGTAACAGCCTTCTTCCCACTTCCTCCCCATAGTTACCTCTTCCCTCCCATGCACTCCTGCTCACCGAGCTGTCTCACTGTACCAAGTATGATGTTCTTGATGTCATCCCATAACTCATCTGGTTTTTGGTCATTGGTGTTCAGTGCATCCAATCTATTTTTCAGATAGTCTATAAATTCAGCTTGGTTATAATCAAGGTCATGTTTTGACTCTTGTGGAGTTATTTTTAGTTCACTTCAACTTGAACTTGCATATGAGCAATTGATGATCTGCTCCACAGTCAGCTTCTGGCCTTGTTTTGGCTGAAGATATTGAGCTTCTCCCTCACCTTTTGCACAGATGTAGTGTGTCTGAGTCCTATGTGTTCCATCTGACGAGGTCCACATGTATAGCCTCCATTTATGTTATTGAAAAAAGGCATTTGCAATGAATAAATCATTGATCTTTTAAAATTCCATCATGTGATCTCCAGCATCATTTCTATCAGCAAGGCCCTATTTTCTAACTACTGATAATTCTTCCTTGCTTCTAACTTTTGCATTCCAATCACCAATAATTATCAATACATCTTGATTGCACATTTGGTCAATTTCAGATTGCAGAAGTTGGCAAAAATCTTAAATTTCTTCATCTTTTGCTCTAGTAGTTGGTGTATAAATTTGAAAAGTAGTATTATTAACTGATCTTCCTTGTAGCTGTATGGATATTATCCTATCACTAACATTGCTGTACTTCAGGATAGCTCTTGAGATGTTCTTTTTGATAGTGAATGCAATGTCATTCTTCTTCAATTTGTCATTCCCAGCATAGTAGCTCATATGATTGTCTGATTCAAAATGGCCCAAACCAGTCCACTTTAGCTCACTAATGCCTAGGATATCAATCTTCATACATTTCATTTCATTTTTGACAACTTCCAATTTTCCTAGATTGATAACTCATACATTCCATGTTCAGACTATCAATGATTGTTTGCAGCTGTTTCTTCCCAGTTTGTGTGCCCCATCAGCAAATGAAGGTCCTGAAAGCTTTACTCTATTCATGTCTTTAGGGCAACTCTACTTTGGGGAGATAGATCTTTCCCAGTTGTATTTTGCATCCCTTCCAACCTGAGGGCCTCATCTTTGGGCACTATATCAGACAATGTTTTGGGGCTAGTCATAAAGTTTTCCAGTAATATATCAGATGGTGTTTCACTGCTATTCAAAAGGTTTTCAATAATGGAATCCTAACCAAAAAAAAAAAAAAAAAAAACTAAACTCACTGCTGTTGAGTTGGAAACAACTCATAGCGACTCCTCCTTAGGTTTCCAAGGCATTATCACTAAGGAAGTAGATTGCCCAATCTTCCTTCCAAGGAGTGTCTGGTGGGTTTGAACTGCCAGCCTTCTGATTAGCAGTCAAATGCCTTAGCCATTACACCACCATGAATCTGCAAAACACCTCAGAACATGGAAGAACCTAGAGGACATTATGCTGAGTGAAATTAAAAAGAACTTAAAAACCAAACTCACTGCTGTTGAGTCAATTCAACTCATAGTGACCCCTCCTTGGGTTTCTGAGGTGGTATCTACAGAAATAGATTGCCCAGTCTTCCTTCCGAGGAGTGGCTGGTGAAGGAAAGAATCACTGGGCAAGGAGGCTAAGGGGGCACTAAGGTCAATTGGCCAGCATAGTCCACAAAAACAGTGTTCTACACCCTACTTTGGTGAGTAGTTACTGGGGTCTTAAAAGCTTGTGAGTAGCCAGTCATCTAAGGTGCAACTAATGGTCTCTCCCTGTCTGGAGCAAAAGAGAATGAAGAAAATCAAAGACACAAGGCAATAATTAGTCCAAAGGACTAACAGAGCATGTGAACCCCAGCCACCCCAACCCTGAGACCAGAGGAACTGTACGGTCCCCAGCTACCACTGCTGACCGTTCTGCAAGGGATCACAATAAGAGGTCTCAGATAGAGTGGGGGAAAATGTGGGACAAACCTCAAAATCATAAAATAGGCCAAGCTTACTGTTCTGAGGAATACTGGTGGAAGCCCAAGACTATGGCCTATAGACACCCTTCAAGCTAGGAACTGAACTTAACCCCGACTCAACTGGCAGCTAAATGACAGACAAGCCTATAAGGTGAACCATACTATCAGAAGGATATACACTCATTAGAAAAATAAAACATATGAGATTAAGATGATAATGTTTGCCCAGGGGTAGAGATAAAAAAAAAAAAAGTGGGAGGGAATGAGAAGGAAGGAGGAAGGGAAGGGATAGGTTCAGGGAAGAAGTGGGAAGATTGCTGTTATTGTGTGGGGATTGTAGTAAATGTCATAAAACAGAATGTGTAGGAACTGTTGAGTGGAAAACCAATTTGCTCTGTTAACTTTCACCCAAATCACAATTAAAAGGAGGAAATCAACAGACTTCACACTTCTCTTTCATGCCATGTGCTCTGGCAACAGGGTCCACAACCATATGGCCTCTCTGCTTTCAGCATAATCAGAGTCTGCTACTGCTACCAACTGTGGACAGTGACACCAGGGTGGCTTTCCTCTGGCATGACTGTTAGGAATCTAGGCAGCCACTGCAATGGGTAGTGCTTTTGAAAAAAAAGAAAAACCCCTTTATTTCTCATAGCATCATCTGTCATTTTGACTGAGAAGAGCATACTATCTTGAGTTGTCACTCAAAACAAAACTCACCCCCATTGAGTTGATTCGGACTCATAGTGACCCCCACTGGGTTTCCAAGGCTGTAAATATTTATGGAGGTAGATTGTCCCATCTTCCTTCCACAGGGTGGCTTGTGGGTTTGAGCCCCTGACCTTCTGGTTAGCAGGCAAAATGTCTTATTCACTGCACCACCAGAGCTCCTTGAGTTCTACTCAGAAAAATAATGGTCCAGCCTTTCACCAGGCATTTAGCTCTATGTGAGTGAATAAGTAATATATATTGATAATAATTCTTGTGTTTTTGTTATAATTGAATATTGTCCTACTTTGCAAATTCTCAAGTGACTAAGAACTGAAATATCAACTGGTGCCATGACTTAATCCATTTGAAATGCCATCATTTCTTTCTAAAGACCTTTGGCAAAAGTAGAGATTGGGAGGGTGCCTGGTGCTAGAAGAGATTCACTCCTCGCCAATGAAGATTTTAAGTTTGAAATTGTTAGGGCAAAGCTACGTTTAGCTGAAAAAACAGGAGAAGAGTATTATCATTTAGCAAATGAGACAGTAGCATAACACTTTCCTCATCATAACTTTTCAAAGTAGTTATTTATTGTTGTTGTTATGTGCCGTCGAGTCAGACCCGACTTATAGAGACCCCTCCTTGGGTTTCCAAGGCGGTATCACTACGGAAGTAGACTGCCCAACCTTCCTTCCGAGGAGTGGCTGGCAGGTTTGAACTGCCAGCCTTCTGGTTAGCAGTCAAGTGCCTTAGGCACTATGCTACCAGAGCTCCTAGCTATTTATTGTGGGTTGAATTATTTCCTCCCAAAAGATATCTTGAAGCCCTAACCCCAGGTACCTGTGAATGTGACCTATTTGGAAATAGGGTCTTCACAGATGTAAGCAAGTTAAGATTAGGTCATCCTGGATTAAAGTGGGCCTTTAATCCAATGACTGCTGTTCTTAAAAAGAGAGAGAGATTTGGAGACAGAGGCACACATGCAGGGAAAACAGTCATGTTAAGGTAAAGGCAGAAATGGAGTGATGCAGGTACAAGCTAAGGAATGCCAAGGAGCTGTGACAATGACTAGAGGCTAAAAAGAGTCAAGGAAGGAGTCTTTCCTAGAACCTGCAGAGGGAGCATGGTGCTGGAATTGCCTGACTTCAGATTTCAAGCCTCTAAAATTTGAGAAAATAAATTACTGTTTTAAGTCACCTATTTTGTGGTAATTTGTTAGAGAAGACCCTGAGTAGCAGAAATAGTTAAATGCTTGCCTACTAGCTAAAAGATTGGCAACTGGAACTCACCAAGAGGCACCTCAGAAAACAGGCTTGGAGATTTGTTTCCCAAAATCACAGCCTTCAAAATACCTATGGAGCAGTTCCTCTCTGCACACATGGGTTACCATGAGTCAGAACTGACCCAAACACAATTGACAACAACAGTAAGAAACTAATACATTATTATGTTGCTCATTTAAGATGGGGGAACTAGTTCAGAGAGGCTAGGTTGCTTTTCTAAGTTCACACTTCAGAATCAGTTGTGACTCTCCAACTCTTTAATGTCTTCTTATTGCCCTCAAGGTAGTCTAAGCTCCATAATATGGCATCTGCATACTCTTCCACATCTCTAGCCATTTCCCCAGCCAGTGCTCCCCATGCCTGTGCACCTTTCACATGTGGGTCTCGTTTACATGTGGTAGAAGTTCACTACTCTCTTCCATAGTTACTTTATACTGGACCTTCAAGTTTACTCAGGGAACACTTCTTCCATGGGACCTTCCACCAAACATTGCTGATGGGTGAGGCATCCATAGTTCATTCTGTACACTGGGCCTTGAGAACACTGATGGGCTGAAGGCCCCTAGCCCTCTGTCTGGCTCCTTGCCAGGGTCTCTAACCAATTGACTCACCATCTATCTGCTCCTGGATGGCTGTTTTGTATTGAATTGTTTCCCTTCAAAAACAAATGTGTTTATTTCCTAATCCCTGCACTGGTGAATGTGCCCTTGATTAAAGAAGCAAGGTTTTCCTTTGCAGATGTTAATGAAGTCATACTGGAGTAAGGTGGGCCAAATCATAATTCCTTCTGAATGGCTTCCTGTAACAGAGGTGGATAGACATATAAACAGAGTCACACACACAGGAGGAAGACACTATGTGAGGTTCCACCTACAAGCTAAGGAGTGCCAAGAAACTCCTGGGGCTGCTAAAAGCTGAAACAGGCAAGGAAGAAACTACCTCTAATACAAGGGAGAGAGGGCAGAGCCCTGCCTACATGGCAAAATTCACAAAGGTGAATATTTAATTTAGGAAGCACACAATAGGCTAATTGCGAAATCCAAAAGAGTGATGGTTGAGTTGATCCCGAACCAGGGACCTGAGGTGAAGAGGTTGGTGGAAGGCTAAGAGGAGAAGTCAGGGTGTAGATGATGTGATAGACCATGACAACTAGGCTGTTTGGGAAGGACATTAAGCCAGAGCTGTGCTGTCTGGGAAAAAAAGGAAAAGTCAATTACCTGAAAGTCAAAGAATTGGTTACCAAGAGAAAGAGGTATGAGAGCCAGAAGGTTAGGAGGTTATACCAACACAAGAGATATCAGAGTAAGATTTCAGGGTTGGAAGAGTTTGGAGAGGGGGAGTGGTACATGGGTCTGCTCACATATATAAAAGCTTATTCTATAGAATAAGGAGCTCTGGTGGTGCTGTGGTTAAGGCATTCGGCTGCTAACAAAAAGGCAGGTGGTTTGAATCCACCAGCTGCGCTATGGGAGGAAGATGAGGCTTTATAGACTTGGAAACCTGATGTTGTTGTTACGTGCTATCGAGTCAGATCCGACTCACAGAGACCCTTCCTTGGGTTTCCAAAGTGGTATCACTATGGAAGTAGATTGTCCAACCTTCTTTCTGAGGAGTGGTTGGTGGGTTTGAACCACCAGCCTTCTAGTTAGCAGTCAAGTGCCTTAGGCACTATGCTACCAGAGCTCCTAGGAAACCTGATAGGAGACACTATGAATCAGAATTGACTCAACTGCAATGGATATAGTGTACTTGTGATTAACAATGAGAGATTTCCTGAAATGTCAAAGTTTAAACTTATATCTCTGATAAACAAACTGATAATTTAAACTTAGATTTCAGTTTTAAAAAGTTGGAAGAGGAGGACAGGTGCAAAGAGTTAACTCCTGGAACAAATTTCAGCTCTGATCAGGGCACAATAATGTCCTTGACAATGGAATCTGCAAATGTAACACACCAAAATGTTGGCAAAACAATCATTTCAAAGATTGCTACAGACCTAAATATGTGCAAACATATTTTCATGTGCACAGAGAAGATGGATTAGGAACCATTCTGTATGTTGTTTTTCCGATAGTGTATCTTTTTATTTAGTACATAAATAAATAAAATCTTCACAAATGGACCAATAAGAAACATCATTATAACTAGAGAAAAGATTGAAGTTGTCAAGGATTTCATTTTACTTGGATCCACAATCAATGCCCATGGAAACAGCAGTCAAGAAATCAAGCAACATATTGCATTGGGCAAATCTGCTGCAAAAGACCTCTTTAAAGTGTTTAAGAGAAAAGACATCCCTCTGAAGACTAAGGTGTACCTGACCCAAGCCATGGTCTTTTCAACAGTCTCATAAGTATGTGAAAACTGGACAATGAATAAGAAAGACTGCAGAAGAACCGATGTATTTGAATTGTGTTGGTGAAGAATGTTGAATGTACCATGGACTGCTTGGGCAATCCTTCTTCTCTAGTGATAATGCCTCGGAAACCCAAGGAGGGGTCGCTATGAGTCAGGGCTGACTCGACGGCACATAACAACATGGACTGCTAGAAGAATGAACAAATCTGTCTTGGAGGAAGTACAGTGGGAATGCTCCTTAGAAGTGAGAATGGCCAGACTTTGTTTCATGTGATTTGGTCATATCGTCAGAAGGGACCAATCCCTGAAGAAGATAACATGCTTGGTAAAGTCAGCCCAAAAGAGGAAGACCCTTAACAAGACAGATGGACACAGTGGCCGCAATGATGACCTCAAGCACAGCAAGGATAGTGAGGAGGTGCAGGAGCAGGCAGGGTTTCAGTCTGTTGTACATGGGGTTGCCATGAGTCTAAACCAACTGGACAGCACCTAACGATAACGTTTCAATTCCTTTAGAAAAAAACTGTAGCAAATGAATGAGAAGATAACAAAGCACAAGATATCTACAACCTGGATGTTTGAAATATAAATTGTACCTAGCCTATGAAATAAATTTGATGTGACGTCATTTTTTTTTTCTACTTAAAAATTTAGCTTAATGTGAAATAGACAGAAAGTGGGCACTTATATCTTCTCAAGGCCCTTACTTGGTTTCCAGAAAGAGGAAGAAGACAAGTAGAGAGAATCTGGCTCATTTTATTAAAGTAACTCTATTGGTTTCAAGATAGCACCCAAGGTCCCTTTGTTCAAAGCACCTGTATTTTCCATCTCAGATAAAGATGCTGGCTCTATTCAGTTATAAAATATCATTTTGACATCATATTCATTTCTCAGTGACTAAAGCTCTGGTAGCGTAGTGCCTAAGGTAGTTGACTGCTAACCAGAAGGCTGGAAGTTCAAACCCACCAGCCACTCCTCGGAAGGAAGGTTGGGCAATCTACTTCCATAGTGATACCACCTCAGAAACCCAAGGAGGGGTCGCTATTAGTCAGGTCTGACTTGAGGGCAAATAACAACAACAGATACCACAAACAGTTAAGTGCTCAACTACTAACCATAAAGTTCGGTGGTTCAAACATATCCAGAGGCATGCGGGAACAAAGGCCTGAGGATTTGCTTCTAAAATGGCACAGCTTTCAAGACCCTATGGAACAGTTCTACTCTGTAACACATGGGGTTGTCATAAATTGAAATCAACTCAATAAAATTGGTCTTTTTAGTTTTGGGGCTAGTTTGGCTTGAATTATCTCTTTCCATTGTGGGGAAAAGATCTAACCTGAAATATACAAATTACTTTTGGCTCCTTTTAGCTCCCTTGCTGCCAAGTCAATTCTGACTCATAGTGACCCTAGGGACAGAGTAGAATTGCCCATAGGGTTTTCAAGGCTGTAATTTTTGTGGAAGTAGACTGCTACATCTCTCTCTTTCAGAGCAACTGGTGGGTTTGAACTAGCAACCTTTTGATTAGCAGCCAAGTGCTTTAACCACTGTACCACTGGGGCTCCTTCTTTGTAGCTACAACAATAATTAATTGATCTAAAAGAGAATTGTGCCTGAGCTGTTAAAACTCTGACTATAGTTTGCTGTTCATTCACTCATTCCTGGGACTCATCACCTTACCTCTTGGTGTTTAGTTATCACTTAAATACATCAATGAGGCAAATTCAAGGAGATAAATGAGCTGAGAATTTATGAGCAGGAACTTTTCACTGGAGCAATTTGGTCCAATGGAAAACAATTCTGGTAAATATTTGCAAAAGTAAAATTTATTAACAGCTTATTGTATGCCACAGACACTATTAAGTGCTTGACATGTATGACTTCATTCAATCTTTGACAACTTCAGTGAAGTAGATACATTAATATACCATTTTATGATAAGAAAAGTGAATCTTAGAAAGATGGAAAGGATCAGACATACAGCTAATAAATGATGGTGGGTTTCTATTTTAGAGCTTGGTTGGTAAACTGCTATATAAACCCACCATCATCATTTATTAGCTGTATGTCTGATCCTCTCCACCTTTCTAAGAAGCTGGGCTGTATGAAGAAGAATATGTCCTCAGGATGGGAGGAAGACTCATTAACAACCTGAGACATGCAGATGACACAACCTCGCTTGCCTAAAGTGAAGAAAACTTGAAGCACTTACTGAGGAAGGTCTAAGACCACAGCCTTCAGTATGGATTACACCCAAACATAATGATAATGAAACTCCTTACAAGTGAATCAATAAACAACATCACAAAAAAACTGTGAAGAAAATGAAGTTGTCAAGGATTTCATTTTTCTTGGATCAACAATCAATGCCCACAGAAGTAGCAGTAAAGGCTCAAATGACATATTATACTGAGCATATCAGGAGCTCTGGTAGCATAGTGGCTAAGACACTTGCCTGCTAACCAGACGGCTGGCGGTTCAAACCCACCAGCCACTACTCGGAAGGAAGGTTGGGCAATCCTACTTCCGTAGTGATACTGCCTCGGAAACCCAAGGAGGGGTCGCTATGAGTCGGGTTTGACTTGATGGCACATAACAACAACAACAACAACTGAGCATATCTGCTGCAAAGGACTTCTTTGAAATATTTTTTAAAAAATACGTCATTTTGATGACTAAGGTGCTTTATAGGAGCTCTGGTAGCATAGTGCCTAAGGCACTTGACTGCTAACCAGGAGGTTGGTGATTTAAACCCACCAGCCAGTGTTCAGAAGAAAGGTTGGGCAATCTACTTCCATAGTGATACTGCCTCAGAAACCCAAGGAAGGGTCGCTATGAGTCGGGTCCAACTCCATGGCACATAACAACAACAAAAATAACAAGGTGCCTTATATGCATACAAAAGCTGGAAAATGAAAAAGGAAAACCAAAGAAGAATTGATGTATTTGAATTGTGAAGAATAGTGAACATATCACAAACTGTCAGATGAATGAATAAACCTGTCTTTAGCCAGACTGCTCCTTAGAAGCAAGGATGGCAAGACTTCAGTTCACCTCATTTACTTTGCTCACGTCATCAGGAGGGGCCAATTACTGAAGAAGGACATCATGCCTGTAAAGTAAAGGGTCAGTAAAGAAGGGGGAGACTCTAAACGAGATGCATTGACACAGTGGCTGCAACGAATGTAGCAACAATTGTGAGGATGCTGGAGGGCCAGGAAATATTTCGTACAGTTATACATAAAGCTGCTGGGAGTGAGCTGCTTCAATGGCACCAAACAATGAAAACAACTCCGTTTTCCCTTCACTGATTAAACATACCTTCTCTTTAAACTGAGATTTATGCTTAAGCATTAGATCCCAAGAGTTGTTCATGAGTCATTTACAAAATAGATGCAAAATGTTCTTCAGTGGTTCTGCATATAAAAACTTTAACACATACTTAGCAAATCAGATCTAAGTAATTTATATGAAGACAGAGTTAATGAATGGGGTCAATGTGGCACATCAGGAAAAATTACATAGAAATTAGGAAACCTGGGTTCTAACTACCTGTCGTGATCTTCCTTACAAGATTGTGTTGATCACGTTGATAATCGCTGGAAAGTTAAATATAAAAATGCTCTGTGCAAAGCTCTATACAAGAAGATAAGAATTCCTTTCAGTTTTGCCTCAAATTTAACTACTCTGTTGGCAAGTAGTACCTCGGTAGTGCAAACAGGTAATGTGCTTGGCTTCTAATCAAAAGGTTGGAGTTTCACGTTCATCCCTGGGGATGTGCTTCTGAAGAATCAGCCATTGGAAACCACAGGGAGTGGAGTTTCACTCAGATACACATGGGGTTGCTGTGACTCAGAACTGACTCAACGGCAACTCATTCCGTTTGGTTCGCAAGTAACCAATACACAATTCAACACCACTGATATAATCTGGTTGCCATATCCTAGAAAGTCCTCATTTAATTTGATTCTTCTTTAGTCTGGCCCTGCTCTGTGCCTAAAATAATATCCTAGAAATCAAGAAACGAAGATGATAGTGAAAGAACCAAGCTGTTCAGTTCAAAACTGACTTTGATGAGCATGGAGAAGGCCTGCCTGCGTGTCTCCCAAACTGCATATAAAAACCAGCTCAAATGACTGAAATATTATGAAAGCAGAAGTCTACAATGTCTGACTTCCTGAATTAATTTTATGAAGTTGTAGATTAAGGAAACATACCCAATACCTTACATATGCCATTAATACAGACATTTCTGCTGTTGCCTCCTTCAAAGCAAGGGGTACCATCAATGACAGCGTCCAACATTTTTTCAGAAAACTGGCCGTCTATAGGTCTGCAGTAGAGTTCACAAGGATGTGCTGAGAGGGGGGAAAAAAGAGACAAATCTTTGCAAGTTACCTTTTTAGCTCAGTGCCTTTCCTCATGATTCCTTGGTACTAGTGACCCCCAATTTTCTTTTAATCTGGTGATCTCCATTTTTATCTTTCTGTGATGCATGCTGAAATGCAGGCTTATTTTCTTTTTCCAGTTAAAAAGTTTACAATGAATTAAATTTGGAAGATGGCTTTCAGCCGCTGTGTTCCTTGTTAAGACTGACGAGATCTTTCAACTCAACATCAAACTGTGCTTGTGAAAATACCCAATCCAAATCCACAGCCAACAAGTCAATTGCAACTCATAATGACCCTATAGGAGACAGCAGAACTGTCCAATAGGGTTTCCAAGGCTGTAAGTCTTTATGGAAGCAGACTGCCACATCTTCTCCCATGGAGCAGCTGGTGGGTTCAAATTGTTGAACTTTCTGTTAGCAGTCCAATGCTTTAACCACAGCACCACCAAAGCTCCTTTGTAAAAATAAGGCACTGATAAACAAGCAAATATATAGAAACCAAAGATTAATGGTAGGGATGGGGGGAGATATTTTGCTCAGGGGCATTGAATTTATATTAATGGTGGTCAAATAATTTGGAAAAGGGTAGCAACAAAAGTTGTTAACATGAAGAATGTAACCAGTGTCATTGCATTGTATATGTATAAATTGTTGAACTGGTGAAAGCTTTGTTGTATATATTTCACTATAAATAAAATTTTAACAAAACTATAATATCACAAAAGAGGCATTTCATTTTTGTTGTTGTTGTTATGTGCCGTCGAGTTGGACTTGACTCATAGCGACCCCTCCTTGGGCTTCTGAGGTGGAATCCTACTTCCGTAGTGATACTGCCTCGGAAACCCAAGGAGGGGTCGCTATGAGTTGGGTTTGACTCGTAGGCACATAACAACAACAACAACAACATCACTACGGAAGTAGATTGCCGCATCTTCCTTCCGAGGAGTGGCTGGTGGGTTTGAACCTCCAGCCTTCTGGTTAGCATTCAAGTGCTTAGCCACTAATAACAAGGCACTGAGAATCTAGGGTTAACCCAGAAATTAAGCAATAGCAACCAGTGATGTAGGATCTCAAACAAGCATGTTATTTGCCCAGTGTTTGCAGCAAAGTAAGTAGTCTTCCAGGAGAGAGAGCCCTCCCTCTCAAGGAGCCCAAACTGAAACCAAACCCACTGTCAACTTGTCATTTCTGACTCATTGTGATCCCCATTGGGTTTCCAAGGCTGTAAATCATTATGGAAGTAGATTGCTTCACCTTCCTCCCACAGAGCCGCTGTTGGGTTTGAACCACTAACCTCTGGTTAGTAGCCAAATGTCTTATCCACTACCCCACCAGAGACCACTAACGACTAACACCACCACTTCCATACCCACCATCATAATACAGCCTACAACAAATCTTCTCCTCTTATTCTCTTTAACGTAGTCCTTGTGATTCAGTGATTAATGCTTGGCTGTTAACCAAAAGGTCAGCAGTTCAAATCCACCAACTGCTCCACAGGAGAAAGATATGGCAATTAGTTTTGGAGCCTTGGGAACCCTATGAAGAAGTTCTACTCTGTCCTATAGGGTTGCTATGAGTCAAAACTTACTTGACAACAGTGGGTTATGCTCTTCCAGTCCAAGAAGTCCTGGGCCACCACAATTTACAGCCATCATAAAAATAAAGAGCCTACTGATTTTATAGAAGGTGAAGCCAACTTGCTCATCACTGGTTCATCCCATCATCCTACATGGATTCCATTCTAAGGTTCAATTTTCTACTCCCTTGTGAATGAAGGAAGGAGCTCTGGTGGTGTAGTGGTTAAGGCATTTGACTGCTAACCAAAAGTTTGGTGGTTTGAACCCACCAGCTCATCGTCCATGGAAGAAATATGAGAAAGTTTGCTTCTGTAAAGATTTACAGCTTTGGAAACCCAATGGGGTTGTCTATGAGTCAGAATCAACTTGATGGCAGTGAGTTTCATTTTTTGGTTTGTGAATGAAGGTAGGGTGGTCTCCATCACAAGAACTTTGGTAAAGATTAAGTTACTAAAACAAAGATCCATATATAGAGATAACTTATTACTATTATTATTATTGTTGTTATTGTTTTTATTGCATCTCTTCATGTG
>NW_006922222.1:1033768-1037719 GCF_000298275.1 Orycteropus afer afer | reverse complement strand
GGGTTTGAACTGCCAGCCTTCTGGTTAGCAGTCAAGTGCCTTAGGCTCTACACTACCAGAGCTCCCAGTACTTTATTATATATATGAATATATGTACAGACAGTCACATACCTGCATATACATATGCATACATTTATATACACATACATACACATTTACATTCCTATACACATATCTATTACATACATACAAATATGCCTGTACATATATTTTTTGGTTGTTGTCTCTATTGTTTCAAAAGTATATGTTGTTGCTGTTGTTGTGTGCCGTCGAGTTAGCCCCGACTCATAGCGACCCTTCCTTGGGTTTCCAATGCAGTATCACTATGGAAGTAGATTGCCCAACCTTCCTTCCAAGTTCAAAAGTATATAAGTCATATTATTACAAAACTGTCTTTTCTTGTATATATTTTAGTGAAATAGCTTCCTTTGTCAAGTTATGTATACTTCTTCTTCATTAGGTGTTAGCTTGCCCATATTCTTTACTTTGTGGGATAATCTATTATTTAGCTAAAGGGTGACCTCAGGGGTTAGTCCTGTTTCAAGCCCCTGAAACTATCTGGAGTGGCTACTGTCTAGAGCGTGAGTGCCCCTGTCTCTATCCCTGATAACCACTAATGGCCATGAGTTTCTGTTGTTGTTGTTAGGTGCCGCTGAGTGGTCTCTGACTCATAGTGACCCTATTCATAGAAGAACGAAACACTGCTTGATCCTGTGCCAGCCTCACAATCCTCGCTATACCTGAGCCTATTATTGCAGCCACTGTGTCTATCCATCTTGTTGAGGGCCTTCCCCTTCTCCATTGACCCTCCACTTTACCAAGCATGATATCCTTCTCCAGGAAATGGTTCCTTCTGACAACATGACCAAAGTAGGTGAGATGAAGTCTGCCCCTTCTTGCTTCCAAGGAGCATCCCAGCTGCACTTCCAGGACAGATCTTTTAGTTCTTTTAGCAGACCATGGTACTTTTAGCATCCTTCTCCAACACCACAACTCAAAAGCATCAACTCTTCTTCGGTCTTCCTTATTCATTGTTCAGCTCTCACATGCATATGAGGCTATTAAAAATACCATGGCTTGGGTTAGGTGCACCTTAGTCTTCAAGGAGACATCTTTGCTCTTCAGAATTTGAATATATCTGCTTATTCATGTCATTTCATAAAAGTGACAACATATAGTATTTATTCTGTTATGATTGACTTTTCTCAACATAATATCCTCCAAGTTCATCCATGTTCTAAGATATTTTGGGAACTCATTTTATCTTTGTTGTTGAGTACTATCCAAGATAGATAACTTTTAAAATATACAATGCATTAAAAATTTTAACAGGTGATCCATGCGTATGATAGAAAATTAAATAGCTATTTTATTTTAAATGGGTTTGTTTTACTGTTGTGAAAATTAGATAACACATCATTTGCTAACTCTACATCTTTCACATGTACAATTCAGTGACCTCAGTTACATCATATTGTGAAACCATAACCAATATCCATTGCCAAATTTTCCATAACCAAACATAGTAGTTCAATATTTGCTTTGTTTTGCTTGCTTGCAGTGAAAAAATTGACAATATCTTCTTCAGGTAAGTCCTTTTGGAATCTCTTCTGAATATATTTATTGTGAGCAGGGCTGCTGGTTTCTTGGTGATGTGACTAGCTGAGGGCCAAATGAGGCCAACCATAAGGCCATTTGTCATGGGCCCATTTCAGCGTGGTAGGGCACCAAATGCAAAGCTGGAGTGCATAGGAAAGTCTGGCTAGTCATGGTCATAGCCCCAACTCAAGGTATAGCAGTCTGTGTGAGAATGCAATAATCCTTGCAGTGAGAAAACAGAAGTGAAAAATCACACAAATATAATGAAGAGCAAAAGCTCCAAACACTGAAAACCTGAATGGACTTGAAAGAGGGGTCAAAACATCTGTGCAAAGCTCAATAAAGAAAGGTCAAAGCAAGTAAAAATTCAAATGGATTTTATATAAGGTGCAGTGGGTAAATTGTCTGCATAGGTGAGCAAAGTCGAAGTGAGTTGAAGACATCATTGGGCAAAGTGACAAAGAAAAAGAGCCAGAAGATTTGGGGGATAAGGCATACTTGGCATTATTCTAAATTTCCACTCCTGGTGGCATATTTAGTTCTTCAATGTCTGAACTGCAAGAGAAGTATTTAGAAAGAGCCCCTGGGCTGAGAAGATCCATCCAGGTGTGCTGAATTAGAAAGTTATTTCAGGAAATAATGGGCTGTCAAGGAAGATGAGAGCAAGAGGCAGAAAAATAAAGAGTTTGATTTGAACTTTAGAACTTGGATTTGGGATTTTGTATTTGGAAACTAAAGAAAAAAGAAAAAAGAGAGCAAGTAGTTCTGAATAGTTCTGGAACTTTTCAAAAAGAACGATCCATTCTGAGGCTGCTAGGCAGGGCTGAAACAAGAGGGGCCTAGGATGCAACATTTAAGGAGATGCTTACTCGGGGTCAGGCAAGTGGCTTCTCGTGGCAAGTAAATGTTCACCCACTAGCAAGTGTCCCACTGAATTCCAGAATGGTGACGTCCAATGCTTGCTTTAGTTTTACTCCCTCTGGATTTGTGCTATTTGATCCACTTGTTGGAGGATAAAACTATCTAGATACTAGTCTCATTTACATAGTGAATTAAAAGGAATTTTGCTTGTTAAAATAACAGCTAATAAATGTTCAGTATTAACTATCTCCAGATCTTGTTATAAGTGCTTTACACTATTGATCTCATTTTAACAATCACAACCACCCTGGGAAGTTAGTTTATTTTTATCCCCATTTTATAGATTCAGAAGTTTAGACACAGAGAGGTTAAGTTTCCCAAATTCTCACCATGTGAGTGGTAGATCTGGGACTCCAATCTGGTGGCTTTGCTTCAGAGGTCATACTATTTACCCCTAACCTTCAGATTCAGACTTTTCTTTAACAACAAAATGTCTTAGAGGGAGCCCTTGTGGTACAGTGGTTAAAGTGCTCAGCTGCTAACTAAAAGCTTCCTAATTTATTGTCTAGCTTTCACATGTATATGAACCAAACCAAAAACCAAACTCACTGCTGTTGAGTCAGATCCAAACCCACCAGCCACTCTGTGAAAGGAAGACAGGACAATCTGCTTCTGTAAAGATTTGTTGTTGTTGTTATGTGCCGTGGAGTTGGATCCAACTCATAGCGACCGCTCCTTGGGTTTCCAAGGCAGTATCACTATGGAAGTAGATTGCCCAACCTTCAACTGAAAATACCATGGCTTGGATCAGGTACACCTTAGTCCTCAATGGGACATCTTCACTTTTTAACACTTTAAAGAGGTCTTTTGCAACAGGTTTGCCCAATGCAATATGTCAGTTGATTTCTTGACTGACTGCTGTTTCCATGGATATTGATTGTGGATCTAAGTAAAATCAAATCCTTGATAAGTTCAATCTTTTCTCCATTTTTCATGATGTTGCTTATTTTTCCAGTTGTGAGGAATTCTGTTTTTTGTTTCCTGTTTTTTTTTTTTTTTTTTTATGTTGAGCTATAATCCATACTGAAGACGGTAGTCTTCCATCTTCATCAGTAAATGCTTTAAGTCCTCTTCACTTTCAGCAAGCAAGGTTGTGTCACCTGTTTATCACAGGTTAATGAGTCTTCCTCCATTCCTGATACCACATTCTTCTTCAGATAGTCCAGCTTCTTGGATTATTTGCTCAGCATACAGGCTGGATAAGTATGGTGAAAGGATACAACCCTGGCATACCACTGTTTTAGTAAGAACCAAATACACATGCATGTACAAGTTATGAAACACAAATTATATCATTTCAGGGATTCAATATACAAGTTTAATACCCTTATATGTGCATTTAATGCTAGAATTGCACAATATAAAGATGAACAGCAAAATTTACTAATAATTAAATTTAAATAATTAAATTAATAGGAAGACAAAAGATAA